>NC_059192.1:17242725-17537725 GCF_020615455.1 Coregonus clupeaformis | reverse complement strand
TGTTGAGTCAGTGTTATATGATCAACATCTCCCTATAGACGTTTATTTATGGATAACTATAGAATGAACTATAATATAATAATATAAAATATTAGTCCACATGTCGAGAGTATTAAAGTAACTCTCTGAGCTGTGAAATACAATGGTTGTCTCTCAAATGGCACCATATTCCCTATATAGTACAATACTTTTGATCACAGCCCTATGCACTACATAGGGAATAAGGTGCCATTTACAATATAATGTCTGTCTCTCTGTCACATTCGTTGTGTAAAGGATCGGACCAAGGTGCAGCGTGATATGCTTACATAGTAGTTTATTATATAAACACCGACAAAATAACAAATCCAACAGAACGTGAAGTTCAAAAGGCTAAACATCCAACAAGCCAAACAGAAACAAGATCCCACAACATAGGTAGGCAAAATGGCTACCTAAGTATGATCCCCAATCAGAGACAACGATCGACAGCTGCCTCTGATTGGGATCCACACCCGGCCAACATAGAAATAGAAAACATAGATCTACACATAGATATTCACACCCTGACCAAACCAACTAGAGATCTCTATGTCAGGGCATGACACTCGTTTCCCCTTTCCTTCCATCTCTCCCTCCCTCCGTCTCCCTTCCCTCCCCTTTTTTTCTCTCCCACTTTTTTTACCCCTCCCCCATTGTCCCTATACCCAACATCCCCCTCTCTCCCTCTCCTCTCTCTCGCTCTCTTTCCCCCAATCCTAATTACAGATGAGAAACGTAATATTATATTAATGACCTCGTTAATGAAACAGGGTTTCCAGCAAATAGTTAATTAAAGAAAAAAAAAGAGTAGAAGCCCCATAAGAGTATTTGGAGGCATGCTTGGCCACGCAGTCATGGGTGAACAGGGAGTACAGGAGGGGGCTGAGAATGCACCCTTGTGGGGCCCCAGTGTTGAGGATCAGCGAAGTGGAGGTGTTGTTTCCTACCTTCACCACCTGGGGGCGGCCCGTCAGGAAGTCCAGAACCCAGTTGCACAGGGCGGGGTTCAGACCCAGGGCCTCGAGCTTAATGATGAGCTTAGAGTTCAGTTACCTTTGCTTACTTGGGTACAGGAACAATGGTGGTCATCTTGATGCAAGTGGGGACAGCAGACTGGGATAGGGAGAGATTGAATATGTCCGTAAACACACCAGCCAGCTGGTCTGCGCATGTTCTGAGGATGCGGCTAGGGATGCTGTCTGGGCCGGCAGCCTTGCGGGGGTTAACGTGCATAAATGTCTTACTCACGTCGGTCACGGAGAAGGAGAGCCCACAGTCCTTGGTAGTGGGTCGTGTTGGTGGCACTGTGTTATCCTCAAAGCGGGCAAAGAAGGTGTTTAGCTTGTCCGGAAGCAAGACGTCGGTGTCTGCGACGTGGCTGGGTTTCCTTTTGTAGTCCGTGATTGTCTGTAGACCCTGCACATACATCTCGTGTCTGAGCCGTTGAATTGCGACTCCACTTTCTCTCTATACTGATGTTTTGCCTGTTTAATTGCCTTGTGGAGTGATTAGCTACACTCTCTGTATTCTGCCATATTCCCAGTCACCTTGCCATGGTTAAATGCGGTGGTTCACGCTTTTAGTTTTGTGCGAATGCTGCCATCTATCCACAGTTTCTGGTTAGGGTAGGTTTTAATAGTCATAGTGGGCACAACATCTCCTATACAATTTCTGATAAACTCAGTCACCGTTTCAGTGTATTCGTCCAAAAAAAATAATCGCAAGCTACCCGGAACATATCCCAGTCCACATGATCAAAACAATCTTGAAGCGTTGATTCCGATTTAGAGTCTCTTTGGAGTCCCCTTGTGCAGTGGTTTCTTTATATGTACAAGCCTTAGTTCCTTATGGGGCTTTGTCTTGCATTCCACTCTTGGAGAGACTGTTACCACACCAATAACTATTCTACTTATTTTGCTGCACTCATTATGTCTAGAGGTCTTAGGCCTAGTTAACTGGTCTGTAACCAGATTTAAGATGTGCAGATCAGCGGATGAGGACCGTGTTGTATGTCTGGGCCATATATTTATGTTTTTGCGCACTACTCCAAATGCCTGGATGCCTGTATCGCAAAAATATAGTTTTTATTTATTTATACGTTTTTATCAGCGTTTATGTCCGCTTGTTCTCATGTTGTCTTTTTGGTCAAGTCTCAGTCGCTCCTTCTGTGCTGTGCACCTTGCCATTTACATCAGAGATCTGTATATAATGACGAGATGCTCATGTCTCCACCCTAACAATGGGAGTTAGTGTCCCAAAGGAGGGAAGGCAGGCGATAATCTTAGGTCCAAAATAAGCCCATAGTGCTTATTTTTGACAGAATATGTCGAGAGGGAAACCTCTCGTGTCGCCTCTTCCTCTCTGTTTACACACACCTGCCACTCACAACAACAAGGATCAAATATATTTTATTCCTCTCTGACAACAAGCGGTGTCAACTCGCTATTTGCATTTGAGGTTTGGTCCAACAGAATCAGTCATATGGACACGGAAACACATTGAGAAATAATTTTACTGTAATAGAGGAGAAGTTAACCTTTCTAACGATACCCTTTTGTGTCTCAACTCCTCAAATTACGTGCAGAGCAGACACTACTGAAACGGGAGTATCAATTAACATTGATTCATTGACCCCAAGAACACCATCCCCACCGTCAAACATGGAGGTGGAAACATTATGCTTTTGGGGTGTTTTTCTGCTAATGGGACAGGACAACTTCACCGCATCAAAGGGACGATGGACGGGGCCATGTACCGTCAAATCTTAAGTGAGAACCTCCTTCCCTCAGCCAGGGCATTGAAAATGGGTAGTGGATGGGTATTCCAGCATGACAATGACCCAAAACACATGGCCAAGGCAACAAAGAAGTGGCTCAAGAAGAAGCACATTAAGGTCCTGGAGTGGCCTAGCCAGTCTCCAGACCTTAATCCCTTAGAAAATCTGTGGAGGGAGCTGAAGGTTCAAGTTGCCAAACGTCAGGCTCGAAACCTTATTGACTTGGAGAAGATCTGCAAAGAGGAGTGGGACAAAATCCCTCCTGAGATGTGTGCAAACCTGGTGGCCAACTACAAGAAACGTCTGACCTCTGTGATTGCCAACAAGTGTATTGCCACCAAGTACTAAGTCATGTTTTGCAGAGGGGTCAAATACTTATTTCACTCATTAAAATGCAAATCAATTTATAACATTTTTGGCATGCGTTTTTCTGGATTTTATATAAACCTACCATTAAAATTATAGACTGATCATGTCTTTGTCAGTGGGCAAACATACAAAATCAACAGGGGATCAAATAATTTTTTCCCTCACTGTAGTTGTTTCTGGGGGGTTATGTGGGGAGGGAAAGGTTGTTGCTTCCCGGTAGGTCTTTGTCCCCATGACTGTTAATAGTGTCTAGTTCTTCTGCTGTTCTAGCATTCAGGTCTTCACAGACCAGCACATTGCCTTGGGCCTGAAAGTGACTAATCTCCCCCTCTAGAATGGAGAAACTCTCTTCATTGAAGTAGGTTGACTCTGAGGGGGGGATGTATGTGGCACAGAGGAAGACATTTTTATCTGTTAAGATAGCCTCCTTGTAGATTTTTAGCCATATAAAGAATTCTCCTGTTTTGATCAATTCGATTGAATTAGTTAGTTCAGATTTATACCATATTAGCATTCCCCCTGAGTCTCTGCCCTGTGTGATTCCTTTTAATTTGGTGCATGGTACAATTATCTCCCTATAACCTAGTGGACAGCCAGTGGAAACATCACCTCTGTACCATGTTTCCTGTAGTACTACAAAATCAACATCATCAATTTCTTTAAGGAAGTCTGAGTTTCTGCTCTTTAGCCCAAAAGCATGGGACTTTAATCCTTGTAAATTCCAACATGCAACGTAAAAAGTCTTCATAACTGTTTTTTCTTTACCTTCAAAATGAGATAAACACTCACAATCCAACAATAACTATTAAAATAGGATTTTTGAATTAAGGTAAACACTTATTATGCAAATTTGATGTGTTTATCATTTGAGATAGTATTTGTGTCATGCCACTTGGGTGGATGTAGTGTGAGGATGGTGGAGTTCTTGTGCTCATCTTACCATGACCCTCAGCCTATCAAATGTGAGCATAGTAGATTCAGCATTTGTTTGATGTCACTCATTTCGTTGGTGGGAGCTGGGCCAGTTGCTCCTCTCACAGCTTGTGCATAGCTCTGTCTGCCGGGCTGTGGCTCCTCCAGGTGTGGGTCTGCGGTGGGGGGGAGGGGGGTGTTAGGCCTCGTCTGGGTGGGTCTGAAGCTGGGCTGGGGTGGTCTGCGCTGCGCTGGATGTGGTGGGCATTGAGGTTGGTGATGCTGTGGCCGTGGCTGTGGGGTCCAGGGTGCTGGTCCGGGGTGTTGTCTCTGTGATCTCGGGGGGGTGGAGATTGCTCCGCTGTTTCTGGATGGAGAGGTCGGAATGCGGTTTAAAGCGACGTCCTTGAGAGTCTTAGCAAGGATGGGGACTGTATCCCTGTACAGATGAACATGGTCATAGAGACAGTCCAGATCGAGGGTGGGATGGTGGGCCAGGTGTACATTGGGTCGCAGGGCACAGTCCCGGGAGAGGCTGGCGTTTATTCTTTGGATTGTGGCAAGGTGGAAGTCCTTCCTCTGTAGAAGGGTTGACACCACGATCCTTGAGTTGGGGAAGATTGCGGAGGCCTTCTCAATCACTCCCCGTAGTGAAGTCGCCACCCTCTCCTGCTGAGCACGCAGGTCGTTGCTTCCGTGGTGTAATATAATGTGGCTTGGCGACCCGAGCTGGGCCTTATCAAGCAGCGCCATGGCACTCTGCGTTGTTGGGCACCACATCTTTCTCGTTTTGTGTCTAGGGAAAAGTTTATTCTCCTGAACAAACTTCCCATTTGATTCCATCAACAGGACAATCTCAGCCAGTGTTTCTTCTGGACTGGAGGGGGTAGAGTTGGGACTGGTGGGTGTTGGAGCTGGGGTGTGGCTGGTCTGTGCCGGTGCCGCTGTCAGTGGGAGGCTGTCCTGGGGGCTGGGGGGGAGGCATACAGCCGGCAGGGCTGGGGAGGCCTGGCTGGTTGAGGTGGGCTCCTCTGCTGTGTGAGGGCAGGTCATAGAGTGGTGATCTAGCTGCTCCTGCAGCCTGACCTCTGTTATCTTTCTCTCCTGCAGCTCATCTCTTAGTGTGGTCAGCTCGTTATTACTGCTCTGCCTGTCTTTTTGGAGCTCTCTCACCTCCTTTGTTAGATCAGCCAGCTCTCTCTTGAGTCCGTCTCTCTCCTGCTGAACTTCTTTCAGCTGTGTTGCAAGGCTGCTGTCCTGCTCTGTCCGCACCTTGGTTAGGAGCTCCTCTAAGGTGTGGATGTCTGGTTGCTGTTTGCTCACACTCTCCCTGAGCAGGACCACCTCCCCCTCCAGTTTGGTGAACTGATCCCTCATGGCAGCCATGGTGGTGAGGAGGGCCTGAGCCTGCTCTGCACTGAGGGGGTCGCTCTCCTCCTGGGGCGTGTCCTCCACTATGGTGGGAAGAGAGGTGCTGGATGTGCCTTTTTGGGTGGGGATAGTGGGGGTGAGGGTGGTGCTGGTGGAGTTTGTCTTGTGGGAGGTCATGTCACTGGTGGTGTCCTCTCTCTCTGCTCTCTCCTTAATGGTCTGAAAATCTGTTTCAAACAGCCTAAGGTTACCTTGCACCATGACAGTCCCAGTCTTGTAGAGGTTGATTGTTATCATGGTGCTGTCAGGGTCGTCTGTCTCTTTGACTTTCAGCTTCCACCCATTACAGATTCCCTCTTTCTTTACGGATGGGTAGTGAGAGCAGACTGCTGAGCGCCATGCATTTGGCTGGTCAGTGAGAAAGATGAGATTACTCACATCACCGTTTTTGTAGAGGTCTGTGAAAAGGGTTTCTGGCCTCCCCTTTAGTAGATTCTGTTATTTTTGGCCTCTGGAGGGGGTAGAGAATGGACTCGGCGCTGAGGGGGTGTGGGGACATGGTGCCTGTGGGCTCTGCTACTGCTGCTGCTCTATTCTGCTGCACCGTTGTCATGGCAACCAGTTTTGTTTGTCTGCTGCTGTTGCTAGCTAGCTCCTGTTTAGCTCAAAAACCAGCAAAAAGAGTGAAAAATCTTCACACACAAAAACAGAAGATATGTTTAAAGTTAGAGTATGTGCTTCTTTTTGATTTACTCACTCAGTTTGGTCGTTTGATGTAGTTGTATTAACTCCCCTTGCTAGGTTTGTTCTAGCTCAATGTTCTGGCTGGCTGGCTTGCTAACCTGCTGGCTAGGTTTTTGTTGTTTAGCTAGCTAGTGAGAGTCAAAACTTCTTAATTTGAGGCGCAAAGTTACTTTTTTTTATATTCTGATTTAATAGAGTTGTTGTTCATCACCTCTTGTCTTGAATTATTTTTAGATTCAAGGGTTTATCTAATTCTAAAAACAAAAAAAACTGAAATAAATCAGGAGCTCATGTTGAGCATGACCTCTCTCTCTCTCTACCTCTCTCTCTCTCTCTCTCTCTCTCTCTCTCACTCTCTCTCTCTCTCTCTCTCTCTCTCTCTTCATCTCCTTCTCTTCCTCTCCTCCTCCTTCTCTTTTTCTCTCCCTCCACGCCTGGGTATTGAGGGATAACAGGAGGACATGCTCTGTTACTTCAACGGGTCTTGAAATTCAAAATCATATAGCAAAATGATCCTTGGTATGACCCTCTTAAAACAATTCCGTATAGCTAAGTAGATCCAGGTGGTTAGAGGGGAGAGCTAGATTGTGTGAATCCCAGCCAGCGAGAGGAAGCCAGGGGACTGGGAGCGGAGGGGTGAGGGGTGAGATTTGGGAGAAGAGGGGTGAGGGGGGCTACGTGGGAGGAGAGGTGGGAGGGGGGAGACATGGGAGGAGAGGGGTGAGGGGAGGATACGTGGGAGGAGAGCCAGGCACGAAGGGTGGGGTTCACTTTTTGCAACCAAAAGGGGTGATAATTTTTTTGTCAATCACTGTATAAACAGTAAGTTCTGCTTTGGGGCATTTGTAGACTGAATTATTGCAGAAAATAAAGCTCAACTAACCACAGACTTCCTCTATGAGAATAAGTCTCGAGGCTAGAGGCAACGCAGACCAAAATAAACACTAGAATAGTGATATCATATCACACCCCATTCTCCCCCAGGTCTCACAGAGTAGGTACACTACTGTAGATAAACAAGGCGTGACTCCCCTGTGTGTGTGTGTTCTCCCTTTCTCTGCCCTTGCCACCGCCTCATGCATGTTTCATAGGTAGTACCCGGTGCTCCTCTCCACTAACAAGCTTTTCTCAGCCCCAGTTGGGACAGCACATCTGATCACGCCTAGGTAAGCCAGCCAGCCTGCATCAGCCAGCACTAGTCCCTGCTAGCACTGCAGCAGAAATATTCAGGGAAACATATCCAACATTCTAATAAGTTCTTCTTTCACACACACACACACACACACACACACACACACACACACACACACACACACACACACACACACACACACACACACACACACACACAGACATACTCCTCTGCCGTTCCTTTTTTTTCTCTACAGATCTCTTCCCTCTCTTTTTTCCCTCCCTCTCAATCCCTTTGTCTTCATCCACATGCATGATTCATAGCTACCCATTAAAGATACACACCGATGGGCAAAAGAGACCTTGCTTAGATAGGCGCGAAATAACAACCACAAATTAAACCACAAGAAAATGAATAGACTCTTCTGGACTGTGCTGAGGTATACGGTGTGTTGATTCTCAACTGAGACTGAGTGACCAGAACCTAGTCTTCCTAATGTGAATATTTATTATATTTCATTTTTTCTCTAACTCTAGTAAGCACTGATTTCCAACTCAAGTACCTCCTCGCCTCGTGGGCTGTCATCTCATGAAACAGGATTTGGTCAAATGTCTAAAATGTCTAAAATAATCAGACTTCTGCTGCTTCCTTGTTTTCCTAAAGTGACACTCTAACTCAGCTAATCTTTGTCTGAGCAGCTTAATGTCTGACACTGTTCCTGTTGTACTTTTGAAGAGGTGAGGGAGGGAGGGAGGGAAATCACAGAACAACCATCTGGTGTCGTTTAGTTGAGGAGGAGGATGATAAGAGAGGGAGAGAGTGAGGAATAGAGAGAGAGAGGAGAGAAAATGGAGAGAGAGGTGTGATAAAGGGTATAGAGAGAGAGAGAGAGAGAGAGAGGGAGAGAGAGAGAGAGATAGAGAAAGAGAGAGAGAGAGAGAGAGAGAGAGAGAGAGAGAGAGAGAGAGAGAGAGAGAGAGAGAGAGAGAGAGAGAGAGAGAGAGAGAGAGAGAGAGAGAGAGAGAGAGAGAGAGACTAAATAAAAATAAATATGGGTTTTATTTGCAATGGTGTTTGTTCTTCACTGGTTGCCCTTTTCTTGTGACAACAGGTCACAAAGTTTGCTGCTGTGATGGCACACTGTGGTATTTCACCCAATAGATATGAGAGTTTATCAAAATTGGGATTGTTTTCAAATTATTTGTAGGTCTGTGTAATCTGAGGGAAATATGTGTCCCTAATATGGTCATACACTTGGCATGAGGTTAGGAAGTGCAGCTCAGTTTCCACCTCATTTTGTGGGCAGTGTGCACATAGCCTGTCTTCTCTTGAGAGCCAGGCCTTCCTACCGCGGCCTTTCTCAATAGCAAGGCTATGCTCACTGAGTCTGTACATAGTCAAAGCTTTCCTTAAGTTTGGGTGTCTCTCTCTCTCTCTCTCTCTCTCTCTCTCTCTCTGTCTCTCTCTCTCTCTGTCTCTCTCTCTCTCTCTCTATCTCTCTCTGTTTGTTTTCACTATGTGAGTTTCTCTATGTGACTCGGCAGCATGTGAAATGTAATTAAACAAGGCTAGACACATACAGACACACTCTCTCCACTCCACTCCATCTCCACTGTCATTGTTAGTTGTTGTCTCTTACCCCTTTCTGTTCTCTCATTAGAAATACATCCCACTGGACACACACTGGTTGAATCAACGTTCTTTCTACGTCATTTCAATAAAATGTACTTTGAAACAACGTTGAGTAGACATTGCATTGGCGTCTGTGCCCAGTGGGATATAGCAGCACTTGGAATACACTGATATAATGGAACAAATACTGCATATGGAGGGTTCTCTTTGGACCATGGAGTGGTTGTGGAGTTGGAGGGCTCTGTGTGGACCGGGGAGTGGTTGTGGAGTTAGAAGGCTCTGTGTGGACCGGGGAGTGGTTGTGGAATTGGAGGGCTCTGTGTGGACCGGGGAGTGGTTGTGGAGTTAGAAGGCTCTGTGTGGACCGGGGAGTGGTTGTGGAGTTGGAGGGCTCTGTGTGGACCGGGGAGTGGTTGTGGAGTTAGAAGGCTCTGTGTGGACCGGGGAGTGGTTGTGGAATTGGAGGGCTCTGTGTGGACCTGGGAGTGGTTGTGGAGTTGGAGCCTGAACTCTGTAACTGTTTCTGCCACATTTTACATTTTAGTCATTTAGCAGACACTCTTATCCAGAGCGACTTACAGTTAAGTGAGTGCATACATATTCATACTGGCCCCCCCGTGGGAATTGAACCCACAACCCTGGCATTGCAAACACCATGCTCTACCAACTGAGCTACATCCCTGCCGGCCATTCCCTCCCCCTACCCTGGACGACACTGGCTAATTGTGCGCCGCCCCATGTGTCTCCCGGTCGCGGCCGGCTACGACAGAGTCTGGATTCGAACCAGGATCTCTAGTGGCACATTAGACCACTGCGCCACTCGGGAGACATCTTGCCACAAAGGCAAGATACTGTAATAGGTAGACATTGTCTAATATATATATATATATATATATAGTATTATATTCCCAAGTGCCTTAGACACACCCTTGAGTCACGTAGAGTCTGCGTCCCTATACACTTAATACTGTGCAGGGCCATAGGGCACTGGTCAAAAGAAGTGCACTGAATATGGGGATAGGGTGCCATTTAGGACGCATATATTGCAGTTATGTATTCCCAAGTGCCTAAGGCAGACTTTCTACACACCCTATAGTCACTCAGACCATCAGAAGTGTCTCTCTCTGGCCAAAAGGATCAGTGCAGTCAGGTAAAGCTGAAGAAAGGAGAGGTAGAGCGAAGACTTGAGTTCACATGAGGTTCTGTCTTTGTAGAGGAGAGGTAGAGGGAACCGTTTCTGAGAGATAGTGTTTCCAGACAGGCAGATAATGTGCTTCTGAAGGGGCGAAAGCTATGCACAACCTACAGCATTCAGCCAGTTCCATAGTTCCCTGACTTCCAATGCCTGGCTGTCTCATTTGAAAAGCTTACTGACCCCTTACTTACTTACTTTTTCTTTCTCTCTCTCTCTCTCTCTCTCTCTCTCTCTCTCTCTCTCTCTCTCTCTCTCTCTCTCTCTCTCTCTCTCTCTCTCTCTCTCTCTCTCTCTCTCTCTCTCTCTCTCTCTCTCTCTCTCTCTCTCTCTCTCAATTCAGTTCAATTCAATTATTCGAAGTAGATAGTAAACAAAAGTGAAATAAACAATAAATATGAACAGTAAACATTACACTGATCAGTTCCAAAAGAATAAAGACATTTCAAATGTCATATTATGTATATATACAGTGTTGTAGCGATGTGCAAATAGTTAAAGCACAAAAGGGAAA
Organism: Coregonus clupeaformis; assembly: GCF_020615455.1. Taxonomy (NCBI): domain Eukaryota; kingdom Metazoa; phylum Chordata; class Actinopteri; order Salmoniformes; family Salmonidae; genus Coregonus; species Coregonus clupeaformis. The sequence continues at coordinate 17,527,062 of NC_059192.1, read as the reverse complement.
ATAATTAAACATAAATATGGGTTGTATTTACAATGGTGTTTGTTCTTCACTGGTTGCCCTTTTCTTGTGGCAACAGGTCACAAATATTGCTGCTGTGATGGCACACTGTTGTATTTCAACCAGTAGATAATGGAGTTTATCAAAATTGGGTTTGTTTTCAAATTCTTTGTAGGTCTGTGTAATCTGAGGGAAATATGTGTCTCTAATATGGTCATACATTTGGCAGGAGGTTAGGAAGTGTAGCTCAGTTTCTTCCTCATTTTGTGGGCAGTGTGCACATAGCCTGTCTTTTCTTGAGAGCCAGGATTGCCTACCGCGGCCTTTCTCAATCAATGAGTCAATCAATCAAATTGTATTTATAAAGCCCTTTTACATCAGCAGATGTCACAAAGTGCTATACAGAAACCCAGCCTGAAACCCCAAACAGTGGCTAGGAAAAACTCCCTAGGAAGGCAGAAACCTAGGAAGAAACCTAGAGAGGAACCATGCTCTGAGGGGTGGCCAGTCCCCTTCTGGCTGTGCCAGGTGGTGATTATTACAGTACATGGCCATTAAGGCCAGATTTTTCTCCAGATTTTTCCCAGCAGGGTCAAATAATAATCACAGTGTTTGTAGACTGACCCCACCCACTTTGCCAAAGCACAGCCCCCACACCACCAGAGGGATATCAACAGACCACCAAACTACTACCCTGAGACAAGGCTGAGTATAGCCCACGAAGATCTCCTCCACTGCACGAACCCGAGGGAGCGACAAACCGGACAGGAAAATCACGTCAGTGACTCAACCCACTCAATTGATGCACCCCTCCTAGGGACGGCATGCAAAGCACCAGTAAGCCAGTGAATCAGCCCCCGTAATAGGGTCAGAGGCAGAGAATCCCAATGGAGAGACAGGAACCGGTCAGGCAGATACAGCAAGGGCGGTTTGTCACTCCAGTGCCTTTCCATTCACCTTCGCACCCCTGGGCCAGACTACACTCAATCATAGGACCTACTGAAGAAATGAGTCTTCAGTAAAGACTTAAAAGTCGAGACCGAGTCTTTGTCTCTCACATGGATAGGCAGACCATTCCATAAAAATTTAGCTCTATAGGAGAAAGCCCTGCCTCCAGCTGTTTGCTTAGAAATGTTATGGACAATAAGGAGGCCTGCGTCTTGTGACCGTAGCGTACGTGTAGGTATGTACGGCAGGACCAAATCGGAGAGATACAGTGGGGAGAACAAGTATTTGATACACTGCCGATTTTGCAGGTTTTCCTACTTAAAAAGCATGTAGAGGTCTGTAATTTTTATCATAGGTACACTTCAACTGTGAGAGACGGAATCTAAAACAAAAATCCAGAAAATCACATTGTATGATTTTTAAGTAATTAATTTCAATTTTATTGCATGACATAAGTATTTGATCACCTACCAACCAGTAAGAATTCAGGCTCTCACAGACCTGTTCGTTTTTCTTTAAGAAGCCCTCCTGTTCTCCACTCATTACCTGTATTAACTGCACCTGTTTGAACTCGTTACCTGTATAAAAGACACCTGTCCACACACTCAATCAAACAGACTCCAACCTCTCCACAATGGCCAAGACCAGAGAGTTGTGTAAGGACATCAGGGATAAAATTGTAGACCTGCACAAGGCTGGGATGGCCTACAGGACAATAGGCAAGCAGCTTGGTGAGAAGGCAACAACTGTTGGCACAATTATTAGAAAATGGAAGAAGTTCAAGATGACGATCAATCAACCTCGGTCTGGGGCTCCATGCAAGATCTCACCTCGTGGGGCATCAATGATCATGAGGAAGGTGAGGGATCAGCCCAGAACTACACGGCAGGACCTGGTCAATGACCTTAAGAGAGCTGGGACCACAGTCTCAAAGAAAACCATTAGTAACACACTACGCCGCCATGGATTAAAATCCTGCAGCGCACGCAAGGTCCCCCTGCTCAAGCCAGCGCATGTCCAGGCCCATCTGAAGTTTGCCAATGACCATCTGGATGATCCAGAGGAGGAATGGGAGAAGGTCACGTGGTCTGATGAGACAAAAATATAGCTTTTTGTTCTAAACTCCACTCCGTGTTTGGAGGAAGAAGAAGGATGAGTACAACCCCAAGAACCCCATCCCAACCGTGAAACATGGAGGTGGAACCATCATTCTTTGGGGATGTTTTTCTGCAAAGGGGACAGGACGACTGCACCGTATTGAGGGGAGGATGGATGGGGCCATGTATCGCAATATCTTGGCCAACAACCTCCTTCCCTCAGTAAGAGCATTGAAGATGGGTCGTGGCTGGGTCTTCCAGCATGACAACGACCTGAAACACACAGCCAGGCAACTAAGGAGTGGCTCGGTAAGAAGCATCTCAAGGTCCTGGAGTGGCCTAGCCAGTCTCCAGACCTGGACCCAATAGAAAATCTTTGGAGGGAGCTGAAAGTCTGTATTGCCCAGCGACAGCCCCGAAACCTGAAGGATCTGCAGAAGGTCTGTATGGAGGAGTGTGCCAAAATCCCTGCTGCAGTGTCTGCAAACCTGGTCAAGACCTACAGGAAACGTATGATCTCTGTAATTGCAAACAAAGGTTTCTGTACCAAATATTAAGTTCTGCTTTTCTGATGTATCAAATACTTATGTCATGCAATAAAATGCAAATTAATTACTTAAAAATCATACAATGTGATTTTCTGGATTTTTGTTTTAGATTCCGTCTCTCACAGTTGAAGTGTACCTATGATAAAAATTACAGACCTCTACATGCTTTGTAAGTAGGAAAACCTGCAAAATTGGCAGTGTATCAAATATTTGTTCTCCCCACTGTAGGTAGGAGCAAGCCCATGTAATGCTTTGTAGGTTAGCAGTAAAACTGCTAAAGTTTATTTAGTGCTTTATCCGGGTAGCCGGAGAGTAGAACATTGCAGAAGTATAATATAGAAGTGACAAAAGCATGGATTAGCTTTTCTGCATCATTTTTGGACAAATGGTTTCTGATTTTTGCAATGTTACGAAGCAGGAAAAAATATGTAATTGAAATATTCTTGATATGTTTGTTTCTTGGGACCTAGAACTAGCATCTCTGTTTTGTCTGAATTTAAAAGTAAAACATTTGCCACCATCCACTTCCTTATGAAACACATGCTTCCAGGGTAGGCAATTTTGGGGCTTCACCACGTTTCATCGAAATGTAGAGCTGTGTGTCGTCTGCATAGCAATGCAAGTTAAAATTGTGTTTCTGAATGACATCACCAAGAGGTAAAATATATAGTGAAAACAATAGTGGTCCTAAAACGGAACTTTGAGGAACACCAAAACTTACAATTGATTTGTCATTGCACAAACCATCCACAAAGATTAACTGATACCTCTCCAACAGATAAGATCTAAACCAGGCAAGAACTTGTCCGTGTAACCAATTAAGGTTTCCAATCTCTCCAAAATAATGTGGTGATCGATGGTGTCAAAAGCATCACTAAGGTCTAGGAGCACGAGGACAGATGCAGAGCCTTGGTCTAAAAGGTAATTTACCAACTTCACAAGTGTGGTCTCAGATGGGGTCTAAAACCAAACTGAAGCGTTTCGTATACATTCTTTGTCTTCAGGAAGGCAGTGAGTTGCTGCACAACAGCTTTTTCAAAAAATGTTGAGAGGAATGGGAGATTCGATATAGGCCAATAGTTTTTTACATTTTCTGGGTCAAGGTTTGGCTTTTTCAAGAGAGGCTTTATTACTGCCACTTTTAGTGAGTTTGGTACACATCCAGTGGATAGGGAGCCATTTATTATGTTAAACATAGGAGGGCCAAGCACAAGAAGTAGCTCTTTCAGTAGTTTAGTTGGAATAGGGTCCAGTATTCCGCTTGAAGGTTTGGAGGCCATGACTATTTTCATGAATGTGTCAAGAGATATAGGATTAAAAAACTTGAGTGTCTCCATTGATCCTAGGTCCTGGCAGTTTTGTACAGACTCAGGACAGCTGAGCTTTGAATAAATATGCATATTCAAAGAGGAGTCTGTAATTTGCTTTCTAATGATTATGATCTTTTCGTCGAAGAAGTTAATGAATTCATCCCTGCTGAGGTGAAAGGCATCCTCTCTTGGGGAATTCTGCTTTTTAGTTAGCTTTGCGACAGTATCAAATATAAATGTTGGATTGTTCTTATTCTCCTCAATTAGGTTGGAAAAATAGATGATCGAGCAGCAGTGTGGGCTCTTCGATATTACTCTATACTTTCCTTCCAAGCTAGTAGGAAGACTTCCAGTTTGGTGGAGCATCATTTCCGTTCCAATTTTCTGGAGGCTTGCTTCAGGACTTCGTTATTTTCTGTATACCAGGGAGCTAGTTTCTTGTGACAAATGTTTTTCGTTTTTTGGGGTGTGACTGCATCTAGGGTATTACGCAAGGTTAAATTTAGATCCTCAGTTAGGTCGTTAATTGATTGTTGTACTCCAACGTCCTTGAGTAGGTGGAGGGAGTCTGGAAGGGCCTCTGGGAATCTTTGTGTTGTCCGAGAATTTATAGCATGGCTTTTGATGGTCCTTGGTTGGGTTCTGAGAAGATTATATTTGTTGCAATTGCAAACGTAACAAAATGGTGGTCCGGGTTATGAGGAAAAACATTTAGATCCACAATATTTACTCCATGGGACAAAACTAGATCCAGGGTATGACTCTGGCAATGAGTAGGTCCAGAGACATGTTGGACAAAACCCACTTGTCACGTCCTGACTCAGGGGACGCTTATATGTTGAGTCAGGGTGTGTATATTCCTTGTTGTGCTTGTTCTATGTATGAAGATCTAGTATGTCTAGTTCTATGTTGGCCGGTGTGGTTCCCAATCAGAGGCAGCTGTCGCTCGTTGTCTCTGATTGGGGACCATACTTAAGCAGCCTATTGGCACTGTCTAGTGGTGGGATCTTGTTCCTGGTAAGGTTAGTTGTGTATTCTACCTTAGGACTTCACATTTCGTTTCCTTTGTTGTTTTGTCGTGTGTTTGTTAAGTTCAATAAACATGTATGCATATCACGCTGCGCCTTGGTCTGAGCCGTCATTCAACGAACGTGACAGAAGATCCCACCAAACAAGGACCAAGCAGCGTGCCGAGGAGGAGCAGAGAGGATGGACTTGGCGGGAGATAAGAGAGGATCTGGCAAGGCAGATGGAGGCCCTGAAAGGGATCAGACCCGAGAGGCAACCCCAAGAAAAAGAGGCACACGGTGTCGACGACAAGGCAGCAGGAGGCCGTGAAAGGGCGGATCTGCAGGTTAGGAGAGGAGGCCACCATGTTACGGGGGCTGTTGGTTCAGAGGGAGCAGGATTATTCGGTCAGAGGGAGGTGCTACAGGAGGCTAAAAGGGAGAAGGAAAATGTAGAGGCACGGCGAGAGGAGCTGGTTAGGCAGCAGAAGGAGCGGGGGTTAATAAAGGAACCCAGTCCTGCTCCTCGCACCAAGCAAGTGGTGCGTGTCGCCAGTCCGGTCCGGCCCATTCCTGCTCCCCGCACCAAGCCAGTGGTGCGCGTCGCCAGCCCGGCCCGGCCTGTTCCTGCTCCTCGCACCAAGACAGTGGTGCACGTCGCCAGTCTGGCCCGGCCTGTTCCTGCTTCTCGCACCAAGCCAGTGGTGCGCGTCGCCAGTCCGGCCCCGCCTGTTCCTGCTCCTCACACCAAGCCAGTGGTGTGCGTTGCCAGTCTGGCCCGGCCTGTTCCTGCTCCTCGCACCAAGCCAGTGGTGCGCGTCGCCAGTCCGGCCCGGCCCGTTCCTGCTCCTCGCACCAAGCCAGTGGTGCGCGTCGCCAATCCGGCCTGGCCCATTCCTGCTCCTCGCACCAAGCCAGTGGTGCGCGTCGCCAGTCCGGCCCGTTCCTGCTCCTCGCACCAAGCCAGTGGTGCGCGTCGCCAGTCCGGCCCGGCCCGTTCCTTGCTCTTGCACCAAGCCAGTGGTGCGTGTTCCTAGTCCGGTCCGGCCCTGCCTGCTCCTCGCACCAGACCAGTGGTGCGTTTGTCCAGTCCGGCACGGCCCATGCCCGTTCCACCGGTGCCTGGTCCGGCACCGGTCAGCTGCTCCACTCCGGAGCCAGAGCAGTCCGCCCCACCGGTGCCTGATCCAGTTCCGGTCAGCCGTTCCACTCCGGAGCCAGAGAAGTCCGCTCCACCGGTGCCTGATCCAGCTCCGGTCAGAGGCTCCACTCCGGAGCCAGAGCAGTCCGCTCCACCGGTGTCTGATCCAGCTCCGGTCAGCGGCTCCACTCCGGAGCCAAAGCAGTCCGCTCCACCGGTGCCAAGTCCGGCTCCGGTCACTGCCTCCAGTCCAGACCATGACGTCAGCCCCTCTCCAGGTTCGGGGTCTCCCACACCAGGGTCCAGACAGGGTCTGGCATATCGTGGGAGGAAGGAGAGGGGAAGCAACGCGCCGAGGTCTAGACCAGACCAGGGGCGCAACAGGGAGGCGGAGAGTGAGAGGTCGTCACGCCCTGAGCCGGATCTGCCTCCAAGGCGGAATGCCCACCCGGCCCCTACCCTGTTATGTTTATGTTGTGCGGTCGGAGTCCGCACCTTTGGGGGGTACTGTCATGCCCTGACTCAGGGGACGCTTATATGTTGAGTCAGGGTGTGTATATTCCTTGTTGTGCTTGTTCTATGTATGAAGATCTAGTATGTCTAGTTCTATGTTGGCCGGTGTGGTTCCCAATCAGAGGCAGCTGTCGCTCGTTGTCTCTGATTGGGGACCATACTTAAGCAGCCTATTGGCACTGTCTAGTGGTGGGATCTTGTTCCTGGTAAGGTTAGTTGTGTATTCTACCTTAGGACTTCACGTTTCGTTTCCTTTGTTGTTTTGTCGTGTGTTTGTTAAGTTCAATAAACATGTACGCATATCACGCTGCGCCTTGGTCTGACCCGTCATTCAACGAATGTGACACCACTTAGTCAATGATGGCTCCGAAATCCTTTTGGAGTGGGTGTGTGGACTTTTACATGTGAATATTAAAGTCACCAAAAATTAGAATATTATCTGCTATGACTACAAGGTCCGATAGGAATTCAGGGAACTCAGTGAGGAACTCTGTATACGTCCCAGGAGGCCTGTAAACAGTAGCTATAAAAAGTGATTGAGTAGGCTGCATAGATTTAATGACTAGAAGCTCAAAAGACGGAAATGCAGTCATTTTTGGGGGGGTATATTGATAAATGTTAGCAACACCTCCGCATTTGCGGGATGCACGGGGGATATGGTCACTAGTGTAACCAGGGGGAGAGGCCTCATTTAACACAGTAAATTCATCAGGCTTTAGCCATGTTTCAGTCAGGCCAATCACATCAAGATTATGATCAGTGATTAGTTCATTGACCATAACTGCCTTGGATGTGAGGGATCTAACATTAAGTAGCCCTATTTTGAGATGTGAGATATCACAATCTCTTTCAATAATGACAGGAATGGAGGAGGTCTTTATTCCAGTGAGATTGTTAAGGCGAACACCACCATGTTTAGTTTTGCTCAACCTAGATCGAGGCACAGACATGGTCTCAATGGGGATAGCTGAGCTAACTACACTGACTGTGCTAGTGGCAGACTCCACTAAGCTGGCAGGCTGGCTAACAGCCTGCTGCCTGGCCTGCACAATGTCTCATTGTGGAGCTAGAGCAGTTAGAGCCCTGTCTATGCACCCCTCCAGCTAGGATGGAGTCCGTCACTCCTCAGCAGGCTAGCATTGGTCCTGTTTGTGGATGAGTCCCAGAAAGAGGGCCAATTATCTACAAATTCTATATTTTGGGAGTGGCAGAAAACAGTTTTAAACCAGCGATTGAGTTGTGAGACTGCTGTAGAGCTCATCACTCCCCCTAACTGGAAGGGGGCCAGAGACAATTACTCGATGCCGACACATCTTTCTATCTAATTTACACGCTGAAGCTATGTTGTTCTTGGTGACCTCTGACAGTTTCATCCTAACATCGTTGGTGCCGATGTGGATAACAATATCCCTATACTCTCTACACTCGCCAGTTTGAGCCTTAGCTAGCACCATCTTCAGATTAGCCTTTAGGTCTGTTGCCCTGCCCCCTGGTAAACAGTGTATGTTTGCTGGATGATTATTTTAAAGTCTAATATTGCAGGTAATGGAGTCGCCAATGACTGAGGTTTTCAATTTGTCAGAGCTAATGGTGGGAGGCTTCGGTGGCTCAGACTCCGTAACGGGTGGAGGAGTGACCTGAGAAGGCTCGGCCTCTGACTCCTACTCGTTGCTTAATGGGGAGAACCGGTTGAAAGTTTCTGTCGGCTGAATGAGCGACACCGGTTGACCATGCCGACAGCATTTATTTCCAGAAGCCTTGAGAAAATTGTCAGGCTGCGGGGACTGTGCAGGGGGATTTATACTATTATCTGTACTTACTGGTGGCACAGACGCTGTTTCATCCTTTCCTACACTTACTTTGCCCTTGCCTAACGATTGCACCTGAAGCTGGGCTTGCAGCACGGCTATCCTCACCATAAGGCGATAGTTCTCCTGTATATTATGAGTACAGGGGCTGCAATTAGATGGCATAGTGTTAATGTTACTACTTAGCTTCGGCTGGTGGAGGTCCTGTAGAACCATGTCCAGATAAAGCGTCCGGGGTGAAAAGTTGACTGAAAAAAGTAGAGCGAGTAACAAATATAAAAATAACTAAGACGTGGGTAAAATGTGTTAAATGAAGATAGATAAAAAAAATAAAAAAAAGTAAAAACCGTCAAGTTTGGCAGGTAGCCAAGCAGCAACAAACGGCGTAGAACGGAAACAAGTGACACGCTCAAAACGTAAGTGACAAACCTCAAAGTCTGTTTGAGGCCAGACCTACAGAGAGATTAACCTGGAAAAGAGTCCCCTAAGCAAGCTGGTCCTGGGGCTCTGTTCACAAACACAAACAGTTCCCACAGAGCCCCAAGACAACAACACAATTAGACCCAAACAAATCATGAGAAAACAAAAAGATAATTACTTGACACATTGGAAATAATTAACAGAAAAACAGAGTAAACCAGAATTATATTTGACCCTAAACAGAGAGGACACAGTGGAACAATACCTGACCACTGTGACTGACCCAAAAATAAGGAAGTCTTTGACTATGTACAGACTCAGTGAGCATAGCCTTGCTATTGAGAGAGGCCGCCGAAGGCAGACCTAGCTCTCAAGAGAAGACAGGCTATGTGCACACTGCCCACAAAATGAGGTGGAAACTGAGCTGCACTTCCTAACCTCCTGCCAAATGTATGACCATATTAGAGACACATATTTCCCTCAGATTACACAGATCCACAAAGAATTTAAAAACAAATCCAATTTTGATAAACTCCCATATCTATTGGGTGAAATACCACAGTGTGCAATCACAGCAGCACGATTTGTGACCTGTTGCCACAAGAAAAGGGCAACCAGTGAAGAACAAACTCCATTGTAAATACAACATTGTAAATACAATGTTTATGTTTATTTATTTTCCCTTTTTACTTTAACTATTTTCACATCATTACAACACTGTATATAGACACAATATGACATTTGAAATATCTTTATTCTTTTGGAACTTTTGTTAGTGTAATGTTTAATGTTAATTATTTTTTGTTTATTTCACTTTTGTTTATTATCTATTTCATTTGCTTTGGCAATGTTAACATATGTTTCCCATGCCAATAAAGCCTCTTAAATTGAAATTGAAATTGAATTGAATTGAGAGAGGAAGATATATATATATATATATATATATATATATATATATATAGAGAGAGAGAGAGAGAGAGAGAGAGAGAGAGAGAGAGAGAGAGAGAGAGAGAGAGAGAGAGAGAGAGAGAGAGAGAGAGAGAGAGAGAGAGAGAGAGAGAGAGAGGAGACCCACACACCACACACTCTGGCTTTCAGATACTCTTTGGTATTAGTTACAATCTTTTTTTGTCTAACACACACACACACAAACACACACACACACACACACACAAACTCTAGAAAGTCTAGATAAGTCCATGTCATGCCAGAAGCCGTACAAAGCTTTCATTGAATCCACATTGCAACAGCAGAAGGACAAAAATCGAAAGCAGGCGTCTACACATGATCCATTTTGTTGTTGCTTTGTCGACAATCCTCCCTCATGTTTTGTTGTACAAAACCACACAGGCAATTTGGAAGAGTTTCATAAAAACTATGAGGTGTAAAAACCAGCTGTAGGCCAAACTAAATCCCAGCTATAGGCACACTGGAGAAGCTTTTGTATACTGACACACACACACACACACACACACACACACACACACACACACACACACACACACACACACACACACACACACACACACACACACACACACACACACACACACACACACACACACACACACTGCTTCACTCCTACTGATGCCACCATGTTACAACATCTCTTTGAGTTTTGTGTATCTATTGGATCGGCCAGTTATCCACAGTTACACAAACCCTAGTGTTGGGAGCCAATGGAGAGGCCTGTATTATGTTGGATATCTTTTGTTATTTTCCCATTTTAGAACCCTAACTGTAAAACCCCAAATCTGACCCTATCCCTTACCCTAACTTTAGAAGAGTGGAGTATCGATGTATTAAGAAAAGCAGTAGTAGGCTCTTTGTACCGTTTGATAGATGTTTGTCTCCGTAGAGAGTGAGCAGAGTGCGCCGTAGACACCAGCGGATTTAATAAAAAGCAGGCATTATAAAATCAATAAAGTTAGATTGTCACCATGGGGGGAGTTTATTGGTACTGGTTTTAATGGGGAAACTTCAGCTGCTTAATTATAGAGTCAGGTCTGGTGCAGGTGAGAAACTGGTCTGGTGCAGGTGAAAACTGGTCTGGTGCAGGTGAAAACTGGTCTGGTGCAGGTGAGAAACTGGTCTGGTGCAAGTAAGAAACTGCTAGACAGGCTCTTCAACACTGACATGGAAGAGATGGTAGTGGCTCTGAATGAATGGAAAGCATCAGAAACATATAACCAACACATTGATAGATAGATAGATATAACCAACACATTGACTGAATTAAAGGCATGGATTCAGAAAGCTACTTTTAAAAATGTACCTTTCATTTCAGTCATTTGGCAGACACTCTTATCCAGAGCAACTTTAACTCCATACAAAGTACAAAGTAAGTACAACAACCACGTATCACTACATACAACCTTCTGTTTTTATCTTTGTGATTCAGCAAATACACCATACAAGAAGATTTATTTAGAAATTAGGGGAATCTTAATGCAATATAATCACTCTGTCTGACACTGAATATTAAAACAAGCCTGACCTCCCGAGTGGGGCAGTGGTCTAAGGCTCTCTCTCTCATCACTAGCTGTGCCACTAGAGATGCTGGTTTGAATCCAGGCTCTGTCGTAGCCGGCCGTGACCGGGAGACCCATGGGGCGGTGCACAATTGGTCCAGGGTAGGGGAGGGAATGGCTGGCAGGGATATAGAGCATGGCGTTTGCAACGCCAGGGTTGTGGGTTCGATTCCCACGGGGGGCCAGTATGAAAAAATAATAATGTATGCACTCACTAACTGTAAGTCGCTCTGGATAAGAGTGTCTGCTAAATTACTCAAATGTACACATTAATGATGGATTGTAGATAACAGCTGAAAAATCACTTGTTTTTACTCTACCTGGGAGTTACTTGTTTGTTTGCCAGTTGGAGTGAGGAATAGAGGGAAGGTGGGAGGTAGAGGAAGAGAGAGGGAGACGGAGCGAGAGAGAAACCTGCTTAGAATTTTTTAATATATGTTTTACTTTCAGCGATTACACGATAAATTGTGTTCACAGGTATCCATGCAGGCCTGATTGCAGAGAGATGAGAAAATATATCGGATGACATGGTGATTTAACCATACAAAGGCAATAAGATAACGTTTCTGGAGTACAATTCTCTCCCTTTGGAGAATGGTTATTTGAAAGGCCTTATTTGTGCTATATCTGCAGTTTCTGATTACAGTTTCTGATTACAAATGTATTTTGTGTCTCCACCCCTCTCTCATCTCGCTCATCTCGCTCATCTATCTATCTATCTATCTATCTATCTATCTATCTATCTATCTATCTATCTATCTATCTATCTATCTATCTATCTATCTATCTATCTATCTATCTATCTATCTATCTATCTATCTATCTATCTATCTATCTATCTATCTATCTATCTATCTATCTATCTATCTATCTCTCTCTCTCTCTCTCTCTCTCTCTCTCTCTCTCTCTCTCTCTCTCTCTCTCTCTCTCTCTCTCTCTCTGTCTCTCTAAATATATATCTCCCTCCACTGATTCTGTTTTTCATTCAGAAGCCCCCTCCATAGTTTTCAGAGGCTTTTATGGTGAGTGCCTGTGAACTGTTGATAGGTGATGATAGGTGGGGGTTGGGGGGGTTGGAGAGACTTCACAATGCAGCAGGTCTTCAGAAGTCAGAGAAGATGAAAGAAACCATTATTTATTCTCCTGCTTTTCCAGTTCATCATCTCCTCTTCTCTCCTCCCTCCCCTCTCATCTCCTCACTCCCCCTCCCTCCCTCCCTCCCTCCCTCCCTCCCTCCCTCCCTCCCTCCCTCCCTCCCTCCCTCCCTCCCTCCCTCCCTCCCTCCCTCCCTCCCTCCCTCCCTCTATAGTGTGAAGTAGTGTGTAGGGAGAGAGGGGGAAGGTTTGAAGAGGTCACCAGGTAGAGATCACAGTCTCTTTAGTGATGCAACATGCAGTCAGACATGGTCCCTCAGTGTGTTTACCTCTCTGTGTGATCACTACAGAGACTAGTTCTGTCTCAGAGAGACACTTGATAGAGTTGAAAACAGGACATTGGATAAAGACATCTCGCTTTGACTATTATCTTTTATCTTCTAGCTAGATGGCTACATGTCCATAGTACACATTTACTGTAATGGGTCTCTATATCCGCCATCATAGGTTTATAAGATGAACAGACAGACACCTCACATAAACCAGTTCACCTTTAAAAAAAGAGAATATGCAGTATGGTATCCTGTAACGTCAGCAATTACAACAAGAGAGTATGTTATCCTGTAACCTCAGCAATTACAACAAGAGAGTATGTTATCCTGTAACCTCAGCAATTACAGTAAAGTACTGCAGTGTTTCTTAAATGCAATGTGGGCCACTGTTTCCAACCATCTAGAAGCTCAAGTCACACGTACTCATACAGTACAAGTCCCATTTCAATATTCTATATATTCATGCTGGGTTTTATATATGACATGTTGAACTGAGGCATTCTTAGTAATCCTCCGTTCTGCTTCCCTTTCTTCTGGTGTTATGAAGGAACTGGTTGTTGGTGGTAGAAATTAGAAGTTTTAGTCCCCAGGATGATCTGGTACATGGGACTGTAGCTGGTAGCAGTTACTCAGTCAGGATGGGCTTGTCATGTGCTTAGAGCCTCAAAATGATTGTGAGGGGGCTGTGTGTGTGTGCATGCCGGCTACAGAGCTTCAAGGAGGATAAGGATGATCTGTGTCTCCTCTCTCTCTGCCAGAGACAATACATCAGCAGGGTTCAATGAGATGTCCTCTCCTCTCCTCTCCTCTCCTCTCCTCTCCTCTCCTCTCCTCTCCTCTCCTCTCCTCTCCTCTCCTCTCCTCTCCTCTCCTCTCCTCTCCTCTCCTCTCCTCTCCTCTCCTCTCCTCTCCTCTCCTCTCCTCTCCTCTATTGGCTTTAAACCATGTAGTCTTGTGAGTCAGTGAGACATGTAACGATGCCTGACAGACTGGAGTCTAGTGAGTCAGTGAGACATGTAAAGATGCCTGACAGACTGGAGTCTAGTGAGTCAGTGAGACATGTAAAGATGCCTGTCAAACTGGAGTCTAGTGAGTCAGTGAGACATGTAAAGATGCCTGACAGACTGGAGTCTAGTGAGTCAGTGAGACATGTAAAGATGCCTGTCAAACTGGAGTCTTGTGAGTCAGTGAAACATGTAGAGATGCCTGACAGACTGGAGTCTAGTGAGTCAGTGAGACATGTAAAGATATCTGACGGACTGGAGTCTTGTGAGTCAGTGAGACATGTAAAGATGCCTGACAGGCTGGAGTCTAGTGAGTCATTGAGACATGTAAAGATGCCTGAAGACTGGAGTCTAGTGAGTCAGTGAGACATGTACAGTGCCTTGCAAAAGTATTCATCCCCCTTGGCATATTTCCTATTTGGTTGCATTACAACCTGTAATTTAAAATTATTTTTATTTGGATTTCATGTAATGGACATACACAAAATGGTCCAAATTGGTGAAGTGAAATGTAAAAAAATAACTTGTTTCGAAACATTCTACAAAATAAATAACGGAAAAGTGGTGCGTGCATATGAATTCACCCCCTATGCTATGAAGCCCCTAAATAAGATCTGGTGCAACCAATTACCTTCAGAAGTCACATAATTACTTAAATAAAGTCCACCTGTGTGCAATCTGAGTGTCACATGATCTGTCACATGATCTCAGTATACAGTGGGGAGAACAAGTATTTGATACACTGCCGATTTTGCAGGTTTTCCTACTTACAAAGCATGTAGAGGTCTGTCATTTTTATCATAGGTACACTTCAACTGTGAGAGACGGAATCTAAAACAAACATCCAGAAAATCACATTGTATGATTTTTAAGTAATGAATTTGCATTTTATTGCATGACATAAATATTTGATCACCTACCAACCAGTAAGAATTCCGGCTCTCACAGACCTGTTAGTTTTTCTTTAAGAAGCCCTCCTGTTCTCCACTCATTACTTGTATTAACTGCACCTGTTTGAACTCGTTACCTGTATAAAAGACACCTGTCCACACACTCAATCAAACAGACTCCAACCTCTCCACAATGGCCAAGACCAGAGAGCTGTGTAAGGACATCAGGGATAAAATTGTAGACCTGCACAAGGCTGGGATGGGCTACAGGACAATAGGCAAGCAGCTTGGTGAGAAGGCAACAACTGTTGGCGCAATTATTAGAAAATGGATGAAGTTCAAGATGACGGTCAATCACCCTCAGTCTGGGGCTCCATGCAAGATCTCACCTCGTGGGGCATCAATGATCATGAGGAAGGTGAGGGATCAGCCCAGAACTACACGGCAGGACCTGGTCAATGACCTGAAGAGAGCTGGGACCACAGGCTCAAAGAAAACCATTAGTAACACACTACGCCATCATGGATTAAAATCCTGCAGCGCACGCAAGGTCCCCCTGCTCAAGCCAGCGCATGTCCAGGCCCATCTGAGGTTTGCCAATGACCATCTGGATGATCCAGAGGAGGAATGTGAGAAGGTCATGTGGTCTGATGAGACAAAAATAAGGCTTTTTGGTCTAAACTCCACGCGCCATGTTTGGAGGAAGAAGAAGGATGAGTACAACCCCAAGAACACCATCCCAACTGTGAAGCATGGAGGTGGAAACATAATTCTTTGGGGATGCTTTTCTGCAAAGGGGACAGGACGACTGCACCGTATTGAGGGGAGGATGGATGGGGCCATGTATCGCGAGATCTTGGCCAACAACCTCCTTCCCTCAGTAAGAGCATTGAAGATGGGTCGTGGCTGGGTCTTCCAGCATGACAACGACCCGAAACACACAGCCAGGACAACTAAGGAGTGGCTCCGTAAGAAGCATCTCAAGGTCCTGGAGTGGCCTAGCCAGTCTCCAGACCTGAACCCAATAGAAAATATTTGGAGGGAGCTGAAAGTCCATATTGCCCAGCGACAGCCCCGAAACCTGAAGGATCTGGAGAAGGTCTGTATGGAGGAATGAGCCAAAATCCATGCTGCAGTGTGTGCAAACCTGGTCAAGACCTACAGGAAACGTATATGATCTCTGTAATTGCAAACAAAGGTTTCTGTACCAAATATTAAGTTCTGCTTTTCTGATGTATCAAATACTTATGTCATGCAATAAAATGGATTTTTGTTTTAGATTCCGTCTCTCACAGTTGAAGTGTACCTATGATAAAAATTACAGACCTCTACATGCTTTGTAAGTAGGAAAATCTGCAAAATCGGCAGTGTATCAAATACTTGTTCTCCCCACTGTATATACACCTGTTCTGAAAGTCCCCAGAGTCTGCAACACCACTAAGCAAGGGGCACCACCAAGCAAGCGGCACCATGAAGACCAAGGAGCTCTCCAAACAGGTCAGGGACAAAGTTGTGGAGAAGTACAGATCAGGGTTGGGTTATAAAAAAATATCTGAAACTTTAAACATCCCACGGAACACCATTAAATCCATTATTAAAAAATAGATAGAATATGCCACAACAACAAACCTGCCAAGATATCAAAGATAACCCTGAAGGAGCTGCAAAGCTCCACAGTGAAGATTGGAGTATCTGTCCATAGGACCACTTTAAGCCATACACTCCACAGAGCTGTGCTTTACGGAAGAGTGGCAAGAAAAAAGCCATTGCCTAAAGAAAAAAAATAAGCAATCACGTTTGGTGTTCGCCAAAAGGCATGTGGGAGACTCCCCAAACATATGGAAGAAGGTACTCTGGTCAGATGAGACTAAAATTCAGCTTTTTTGGCCATCAAGGAAAATGCTATGTTTGGCGCAAACCCAACACCTCTCCTCACCCCGAGAACACCATCCAATGTTTTTCATCGGCAGGGACTGGGAAACTGAAGGAATGATGGATGGCGCTAAATACAGGAACATTCTTGAGGGAAACCTGTTTCAGTCTTCCAGAGATTTGAGCAGAACAATGACCCTAAGCATACTGCTAAAGCAACACTTGAGTTGTTAAAGGGGAAACATTTAAATGTCTTGGAATGGCCTAGTCAAAGCCCAGACCTCAATCCAATGTGTGGTATGACTTAAAGATTGCTGTACACCAGCGGAACCCATCCAACTTGAAGGAGCTGGAGCAGTTTTGCCTTGAAGAATGGGCAAAAATTCCAGGGGCTAGATGTGCCAAGTTTATAGAGACATACCCCAAGAGACTTGCAGCTGTAATTGCTGCAAAAGGTGGCTCTGCAAAGTATTGACTTTGGGGGTGGTGAATAGTTGTGCATGCTCAAGTTTTCTGTTTTTTTGTCTTATTTCTTGTTTGTTTCACATTAAAACATATTTTGCATCTTCAAAGTGGTAGGCATGTTGTGTAAATCAAACGATACAAACCCCCCAAAAATCCATTTTATTTCCAGGTTGTAAGGCAACAAAATAGGAAAAATGCCAAGGGGGGTGAATACTTTCACAAGCCACTGAAAGATGCCTGACAGACGCCTGTGAAAGTCATTGTTCGATTATTTTACAAAGATACACTGTGACTGTGTGGGCTGGAGGGCCTGCTCAGCTCTGTCCATAGGACTGGCAGATGTGTACTGCTCTGGGTGACAATATCTCTCTTCAGTAATGTGCCTCTGTAGAAAATAGATCTGTGAATAGGGACATTAAAGTGCATTTTGATATTATGGTTTCTAGTGATTGGGAACAATGGTGATGATGATGATGATGATAAAGAGTCCTCTTAGCAGCAGTATTAGCTGTTGTTGTGTTGGAGAGTACAGTACATGAATAAACGGCATCAGGAATGGTTTTATGGCATTATATTGCCATTTCCTCCACGTCTTCCAGTGCTGTCTCTGGAGGCTTCATTATCAATAATTAACAAATGGCAGACAGATGTCCAAACGTCTGTTCTGTTCCTTCCACCTGAACAGGCTTGTATAGACACAAACACACACACACACACACACACACACACAGTCCCCCCTTCACATACCAGAAGGGCTTGGGTCTGCCTCAATGTGTCCCATTCTTCATTAACCTTTCCCGGGCATCTGTTTATATGTAGCAAATAAAACATTAAATCCTTGTTGGAGGATCAGTGTACATACAGGCTAATTAATGTTTGTTTTATGGCTTGCCATCTTCACTCCAACACATCCCAGATAATCTCACCTGCACATCAAACAATATGGCTGACATTTACAGTTTCTATTCCCATCAAACACATCTCTCTCAATGGATTCTCATGTCCCATATTCAGGCCTTGTTTGCGTCCCAAATGGCACCCTATTCCCTACATAGTGCACTACTTTTGACTAGATCCATGGTATAAAGTAGTGCACTATATAGGGGATAGGGTGCCTAATGCGACGCACATCTCATTATTGGTATCAAAGTTTGATAATTTGTCCCCAATTAACAGATTCTTACACGTATCCAATAGTTTTAATGGCACTATAATTAGGCCTGTTGTGAGACTCTGATGTGGTCTTTAAACTAAAGAAAGCCTAATGGACTATTGTTGCTATCTACCACAGGAAAAAATACTGGAATGTATACCAGGGATCATCAACTAGATTCAGCGTTGGGACAATTTTTTCTTATTTTTTCTTGAGCGGATGGTCGGGGTGCCGGAACATAATTACTAACAATTTGTAGACTGCAAATTGGCCGCAAAAGCCCACAGATATAATATTTGACTAAAATATCATAATTTCACATCTTGCTTACATTTGTGCTTACGATCACGTGTCTCTCTATTATACTTGGCATGTAGGTTTCTTACTTATGGGTGACACAAAATGGGATATGGGGCAGGGGAATGGGAATGGTAAGGTTATATGATAATTAAATGCTGTAGTATTTACTATAGTTAAACATTTTTGTGTTTTTGCTGACATTTCTGTAGTATTTACTACAATGTTTATTTTTGTGGATAATACTGTAGTATTTACTATAGTATTCACCAGAGGTGGGACAAAGTCATTGTTATGCAAGTCACAAGTAAGTCTCAAGTCTTTGCCCTCGAGTCCCGAGTCAAGTCGAGTCAAAGATGAGGCAAGTCCCAAGTCGAGTCAAAAGTCAAAGCCATCAAGTCTCAAGTCGAGTCCAAAGTCCTACCATTTTAGTTTTGAGTCATTTCAAGTCCTCTTACCACAGAAATAAAATGTATACAAATCATGTATGTCTGTAAGATTTGTATTTATTTAAACCTTTTTATACAATAACATTAATCAAATACAGCAAAAACATAACATTTAATTTTCACAAAAAAAATGCTTGTATTTGAACAGCATATTGCACTAGAACAATGCAGAGAGAGAGAGAGAGAGAGAGAGAGAGAGAGAGAGAGAGAGAGAGAGAGAGAGAGAGAGAGAGAGAGAGAGAGAGAGAGAGAGAGAGAAAATGGTTTACGGGGAAGGACAAACACCAAAGCTCTGGAAGTAAAAACAGTGTGGGAACCTGCACTGCAAATGAACAGATCTTACTCCATGTGAAACTCCTACCACAGGAGAGAGAGAGCTGTGTGGACAGGTGATGAGCAGAGAGTGAGTGTGTGTGCGCGCATGCGTGCTGTGGACAGGTGGAGGGAGGCCCCTATACTGCATTTTATTTATTTATTTTTATTTCACCTTTATTTAACCAGGTAAACCAGTTGAGAACAAGTTCTCATTTACAACTGCGACCTGGCCAAGATAAAGCATAGCAGTGCGATAAAAACAACAACACAGAGTTACATATGGGGTAAAACAAAACAAAAATCAAAAAAATACAACAGAAATACAATTAATATACAGTGTGCAAATTTAGCAAGTTATGGAGGTAAGGCAATAAAATAGGCTATAGTGCAAAATAATTACAATTTAGTATTAACACTGGAATGATGTGCAAGAGATGATGTGCAAATAGAGATACTGGGGTACAGATGAGCAAAATAAATAACAATATAGGGATGAGGTAGTTGGGCGGGCTAATTTCAGATGGGCTGTGTACAGGTGCAGTGATCGGTAAGGTGCTCTGACAACTGATGCCTAAAGTTAGTGAGGGAGATAAGCGTCTCCAGCTTCAGAGATTTTTGCAGTTTGTTCCAGTCATTGGCAGCAGAGAACTGGAAGGAATTGCGGCCAAAGGAGGTGTTGGCTTTGGGGATGACCAGTGAGATATACCCGCTGGAGCGCAGACTACGGGTGGGTGTTGCTATGGTGACCAATGAGCTAAGATAAGGCGGGGATTTGCCTAGCAGTGATTTATAGATGGCCTGGAGCCAGTGGGTTTGGCGACGAATATGTAGTGAGGACCAGCCAACAAGAGCGTACAGGTCACAGTGGTGGGTATTATATGGGGCTTTGGAGACAAAACGGATGGCACTGTGATAGACAACATCCAATTTGCTGAGTAGAGTGTTGGAGGCTATTTTGTAAATGACATCGCCGAAGTCAAGGATCGGTAGGATAGTCAGTTTTACAAGGGCATGTTTGGCAGCATGAGTGAAGGGAGGCTTTGTTGCGAAATAGGAAACCGATTCTAGATTTAACTTTGGATTGGAGATTCTTAATGTGA
This sequence comes from Coregonus clupeaformis, assembly GCF_020615455.1. Lineage (NCBI taxonomy): Eukaryota > Metazoa > Chordata > Actinopteri > Salmoniformes > Salmonidae > Coregonus > Coregonus clupeaformis. Next base: position 17,506,771 of record NC_059192.1, on the reverse strand, counting down.
GTCTGGAAGGAGAGTTTACAGTCTAACCAGACACCTAGATATTTGTAGTTGTCCACGTACTCTAGGTCAGACCCGTCTAGAGTAGTGATTCTAGTCGGGTGGGCGGGTGCAAGCAGCGTTCGGTTGAAGAGCATGCATTTTGTTTTACTAGTGTTTAAGAGCAGTTGGAGGCTACTGAAGGAGTGTTGTATGGAATTGAAGCTCGTTTGGAGGTTTGTTAACACAGTGTCCAATGAAGGGCCAGATGTATACAAAATGGTGTCGTCTGCGTAGAGGTGGATCTGAGAGTCACCAGCAGCAAGAGCGACGTCATTGATATACACAGAGAAAAGAGTTGGCCCAAGAATTGAACCCTGTGGCACCCCCATAGAGACTGCCATAGGTCCAGACAACAGGCCCTCCGATTTGACACATTGAACTCTATCTGAGAAGTAGTTGGTGAACCAGGCGAGGCAGTCATTAGAGAAACCAAGGCTATTTAGTCTGCCAATAAGAATGCGGTGGTTGACAGAGTCGAAAGCCTTGGCCAGGTCAATGAAAACGGCTGCACAGTACTGTCTATTATCGATCGCGGTTATAATATCATTTAGGACCTTGAGCGTGGCTGAAGTGCACCCATGACCAGCTCGGAAACCGGATTGCATAGCAGAGAAGGATTGCATTGCATTTGCAAAAGATCAAATTGGCCAAAAGTCTGTCAGTCATTTGTGCACGATGGGGACGCAGAATGATGCCACCATGGCTGAAAACTCGCTCCACTGGAGCACTAGAAGCAGGCACTGCCAAGACTCGGATGGCTACTTGAAAGAGTGAAGGAAGAGTCTTACTGTTCAGTGCCCAGAACAAAAGGGCATTCTGTCCTTCTGCCATGTCAATGTAGTGACTTAGCTGTACTGCTGGTGGGGTCCCAACATCCCTTTTCTGCCTCTTATGGTATGCAGCAAACAGCCCTTCTCCTTCCATGTCCTCTAGTTCTTCTTCAGCAGGCACCGGCACAGGCTGCTCTGTCTCTGCAGCATCTTGCAGGATCAATTCTAAAAATAAAAATAAAAACGTGTCACAACAGCAGAAACAAAAAGAGCCCTTATTTCTGATGTTGATGATACTGTTCAAGACTGAAATTTTTTATTATTGTTAAAGTCAGATTAATATCACATTAGATCCTATATCAGATTAAGATCAAATTATTGTACGTTGCATTTAAGTTGCATTGCAAGTCAATAATATTTACCTTTAACTCGTTGTGCCACCTCTGCCTTGATGTCACGGTTGACCAGCACATGGGGCTCAATCCACAGCAGACAAAAAGGCTGGATCCAAGGCAGCTGCTTTCAGGTAGACTGTGTCTGAAAAGGGGGCAGTGATCCCTTCTTGAGAATAGGCCATTTTTACATTAATGAAGATCCCAAGAAATCTTTTTTTCAGGGATGCCTGCAGACCTCTGACCAGGCCACTCAGGAAACGAACTTGAGGCTTCAGCTTCTCAAGATGGTGATTGAGGGACAAGATGGATGGAACAACTGCACTGATTGTAATGACTTTCTCCCCCTGTGTCAAATCAGTTGCTTCTCCGAACGGTTTTAAGATGTCCACCAACTCCTTCAGCAGATTCCACTCTCGTGGTGTGAATGACAGTTCTTTATGCCCGGCCTTCTCAAGAACTGCGCAGAGCTTTTGCTGATCACAATGAAGGACTGCTTTTACCTGCCGCAGTGTGGAATTCCACCTCGTGCTCACTGCAGCAGGGATGCCTCTGTGCTCCCCAAATTCACCATCGAAGATGTCTTTAAACGTTGTGCTTGTGTGGAGCAGGGAGCTAAGTTTTGATAACTTGGAGAGAGAAGGACATGCCGCTTTTGTTTCTTTCAAACCGTCTCCCACAACCAGCTGCAATGTGTGTGCAAAACACTGCAGGCGCTGTTTCTTTGCCATAGCAGCATCGACGGTTTGCTGGTCTTCTTGGGTTAAGTCATGCCATAGCTCAGGATCATCAAGATTATCTCCAGCATCTTCATCTTCCTCCTGTTCGCTGGGGAAGCAGACTGTAAATGCCTTGCGCATGTTAGCAGCATTGTCACTAATTATATAGTCCAATTTAGCTTTGATGTTGTATTCATCACATATTGCCTCAAATTGGTCACAGATTCGCTCTGCTGTGTGAGAGCCTTTGAAGCGGTTGCAGGCCAAGAGATTAGTCTTTAGCTGTACCCTCTCTGCATCTCGCTCCATCCAGTGCACAGTGACACCAAGGAATCCCCTCATCTTTCGATCAGACCAAATGTCCACAGTGACTGAAACATGGTCAGTGTTGCTCAATTGAGTTTTTAACTTTGACCGTCTCTCCTCAGCAAGGCTCTCTGTTTTTGTGGTCAGCGTTCGGCGACATACTGGGGTATACTTGCTGTCCAGCACAGCCAGAAAGTGACGAAAGCTCTTATTTTCCACAATAAACAGAGGGAAATTGCAATCAATAATCAAGTCAGACAGTATCGCATTGGAGATGGCCTTCTGCTGTGGGTGGGTCAGGCTGTAACGCCCTACACGAGTGTCAAGGAATTGTGAGATTGAAGGCTGTTGTGGTTCATCTACGATGATTTTGTTCATCTGGTATTCTTCATACCTGTAACAGAGAAGAATATGAAACAGATGTCAGAAAATCCTTTACAGCCACACATGTTGTATTTGAAACTACTCTTTACTCATATCAATGTTGTTGTGTTAATATTCATTGCCTATTGTACACTACGGTTTACGATAATACATTTCAGTTTCAGTGTATGCAATATTAAGAATATTTTCACTGCTTCAAAATTCATAAGAAAGCCCTTTCCCTCAAGAAACTGAAGTCATATGATTTATAGCAGTGGTTTTCAAAGTGGGGACGGGGACCCTTGGGTGCCGCGAGGGGGTTCTAGGGGGGCCATGGCAAGTTGGCATGAAAAGTATAGAAAAACAAAATAATTGAATAAATTAAATAACTAAAGTAAACCAAATTAAACCAAAAATAAGCTAAACAATATTCCCATTAGTTAAGAACTGCACTATAATAATCTATTGCATCTCTGAACATTACTACTATAATCGTTATTATTTTATTATATACTGTATATATCCCAGTGGTGCGCTGCCTCACAGACCTACTGTAGACTACGGTAGCACTCTGTCCATGCGCTGTCTGCTGTTTGGGCATGATATGAAAAGGGAAGGCTAATGGTGGATCTACTGTGACTGTGTTATCATTTTCCTCTTTACAATGTATACGTCTTACTATGTTTCCTGTTGTACTTGGATGGGTTTAGGGATGCACCAACTACATCCGAGTTGTGAAAGGGGGTGCATTCATTGTTTAATTGTGATATTTTGTCTTCAGCGACAGTTCTGCTTAGTTGTGATTAACCAAAATTACATAAACGACCTCAATGAGGCAGCACACCAGCAACTCTGAAACTGAATTCTAAAACGCTTAACGTGAAAAACGCTTAACGTTGCTTAATGCTTAATATACTAAGACAGTAATATTATAAGACCAAACTCTGCAAATATCATATTAATAAAGCATACTATGTACAAAACATCAGATGAGCCCAGAATATGAACGCAAACACGTTTAATAACACGTTGCGTTTTCCTCCCATAGAAAACCATTATAAGAAAGGCTTAACGTGTCTTATGTACTAAGACAGTGTTATTAAAAGACCAAACTAAGTAAATATCATATCAATAAAGTATACTATGTACAAAACATCAGATGAGCCCAGAATACATAGTAGCCTACATAAGACATGTTAAGCCTTTTCTTATAATGGTTTTCTATGGGAGGAAAACACTTAACGTGTTGTTAAACGTGTTTGCGTTCATATTCTGGCCTCATCTGATGTTTTGTACATTTAGTATACTTTATTAATATGATATTTATAGTTTGGTCTTTTAATATTACTGTCTCAGTATATTAAGACACGTTAAGCCTTTTCTTATAATAGTTTTCTATGGGAGGAAAACGCAACGTGTTATTAAACGTGTTTGCGTTCATATTCTGGGCTCATCTGATGTTTTGTACATAGTATACTTTATTAATATGATATTTACAGAGTTTGGTCTTTTAATAACACTGTCTTAGTACATTAAAGAACGTTAAGCGTTTTTCACGAAAGCGTTTTAGAATGTCCATATAATAGCAGTTCAAAAATCCATATTTTTGTAAGCATGAACCAGCAAGGGAGACGTGCGTTTGTCTCGTTGATACAGTAAATATGCAGCAGCTAGCTAGTAAGTTACGGTACATCCGATAAGGTGCGTAGCATCTGCTCAAAACGTACCTTTCTTTGTGCAACTTCAGGTGTCGAACAAAGTTGGACGTTGTGGCAGCTCCGTCTGTAATCTTCGATCCGCATGTTTTGCAGATTGCAACTCGTTTTTTTGTCGACTACCTCGTAATTTTTATAGCCAAACCAAACTATCTTCGGTATCATTTTGACAACTGGCGCGTTGTTGCTTGATGTGCTTCATTGGTTGTCTTGCAATGTGCCTGCTTAGATGCTGTCGAATCAAAACAACGTGGGACTACAGTGATTGGATAACGTGCAGGCAGCGCGCGCTCTCTGTATGCATACAGGTGGATGGTGCACATTTTTTTCACAGATGCAGATAAACGGAGAGCGGCGCGGCCGTGTGAAAAAAATTTTCCCCAGTTTTCATGGGAAGTAGCAAGTCTTCTCGAGTCATAAGGCGCAAGTCCAAGTGAAGTCACGAGTCATTGATGTTAAAGTCCAAGTCGAGTTGCAAGTCTTTGTACATTTTGTCGAGTCGAGTCTGAAGTCATCAAATTCATGACTCAAGTCTGACTCGAGTCCAAGTCACATGACTCGAGTCCACACCTCTGGTATTCACAGTATATTACAACATTCTATACTAAGTACTACATATGAGGGATACTACAGTGTGTAGTATAGTATTCTACAGTATACTACAGTTTACTACAGAATGTTATAGTTAGTACTGTAGTATTCTATAGTAAGTATTGTAGTATTATTTTTATGTGGGCTAAGAGGGCAATTAGTGTTAAAGTATTTATAGTCTGAGACACTCAACTGCTCTTATCCCAACTGTTTAACTGAAATTAATATTTGATTGGTCCTTCTAGCCCCGCTGACCTGCCCTGACACTATTGGCCTGTTCATTAAAAATAGTAATTGATTACGGGGCCAAGAAGGCTCCGGCCAAAGAAGGAGACTATCAATTATTAAGCATTATTAATAGATTAGGCTGACACAATGTGTGAACTGTTTAAGGAAGCCATTGAGAGTGGAAGTGATTATGGTGCTAGTATTCTGACCGCTCGAGCTTCATTCTGGGTCTTCTGAGACACACACAAGTGTATGAACACACACACACACACACACACACACACACACACACACATATACTGTCTGTTACTCTGTCTTGGATCACTGAGCTGACCATCATATAATGACATTTTCAATCATTAACAACAACAGTTTCAGAATTCCTTGTGTTTGTGTTTCTTATTTGATATTGTTTATTTGCTGGTCTAAAGAAGATAAAAGGCAAAGCTACCCACACACATAGTCACATATATTCCCTCCAAGAATGAAAGAATAGTGATAGAATGAAAGAAAGGGGTAGATTATAATTTTTCTCTTACGTTTATTGAGATGGAGAATGCTGCTGTCAGGCCTCTAATGATTGATGTTCTGCTGGCTGTTTATTACAGTATGAATGCTGCGGTCAGGCCTCTAATGGTTGCTGTTCTGCTGGCCGTTTATTACAGTATGAATGCTGCTGTCAGGCCTCTAATGGTTGCTGTTCTGCTGGCTGTTTATTACAGTATGAATAGTGCGGTCAGGCCTCTAATGATTGATGTTCTGCTGGCCGTTTATTACAGTATGAATGCTGCGGTCAGGCCTCTAATGGTTGCTGTTCTGCTGGCCGTTTATTACAGTATGAATGCTGCTATCAGGCCTCTAATGGTTGCTGTTCTGCTGGCTGTTTATTACAGTATGATTGCTGCTGTCAGGCCTCTAATGGTTGCTGTTCTGCTGGCTGTTTATTACAGTATGAATGCTGCTGTCAGGCCTCTAATGGTTGCTGTTCTGCTGGCTGTTTATTACAGTATGAATGCTACTGTCAGGCCTCTAATGGTTGATGTTCTGCTGGCCTTTCAAAATAAAGTAGCACATTCATATTCAGGCCACTGCCTCTGAACTGTAATCATATTGAAATTCTTTAGAGATGGTGGTTGTGTCTCAAATGTCAACCTATTCCCTATATAATGTTTGTGTTCTGATCAAAAGTAGTGCAGTATATAGGGAATAGGGTGTCATTTGGGATACACACTATATATTGGAAAGTGGAAGTGGATCATACAGTATTTGGATCATGGATCATACAGTATTTGGATCATGTATCATACAGTATTTGGATCATGCATCATGCAGTATTTGGATCATGGATCATGCAGTATTTGGATCATGCATCATGCAGTATTTGGATCATGGATCATACAGTATTTGAATCATGGATCATGCAGTATTTGGATCATGCATCATGCAGTATTTGGATCATGGATCATACACTATTTGGATCATGCATCATACAGTATTTGGATCATGAATCATGCATTATTTGGATCATGCATCATGCAGTATTTGGATCATGGATCATACAGTATTTGGATCATGGATCCTACAGTATTTGGATCATGCATCATGCAGTATTTGGATCATGCATCATGCAGTATCTTTTGTTAGAAGAAGTAAACAGGGATTTAACTTTTCAGACAATATGGTACAATATGGTAATTACAATAGAACCCAACCCTAGTCAACATAAATCACCAAGTAAATTTAAGAGGTAGGCTATAGTAGGTCTTCAGGATCCAGTTAGTGGAGCCCTGGAGGGATAAACAGTTCGAGGTAGTGTACCAGAGCATCGTGGTACAGCCAGTACAGATTGTGTTATGAAGGATAGGCCGTCACTCAGCCAGGCAGGCTATTGATTGGGCGCTCCATCGCCCATCTGAAGGCTGAGGTATCAGGAAGACTCCTCACCAACTCTACTCACTGCCTGCATCCCAAATAGCGACCTATTCCCAATGGGCTATGGTCAAAAGTAGTGTATGGGAAATAGGGTTGTATTTGGGACACATCCACTAGACTTCCTGTACTGAATAGACAGAGAGGAAGGAGGAAAAATACACTGGTGACTATTGTGTTACATATTATAGAGGGAGGGAGGGAGGGAATGAGGGAGGGAGGGAGGGAGGGAGTGAGGGAGAGAGCGAGCGAGCGAGGGAGGGAGGGAGGGAGGGAGGGAGGGAGGGAGGGAGTGAGTGAATGAGTGAAGGAGGGAGTGAGGGAAGGAGAGCGGGAAGGAGAGATGGAGAGAGAAAGAGGGAGGCAGAGGGAATAATACTGTCTTTCTGGAAAACAGAGAGAATATTACCCCCCTCTCAACTATTATTAGGAGAAGTTTTCCTTTGCTTGCCATTGCCTTGATTAAATCTCACATTTTAAAAAGGCCCTTGTGGCATTGTGATATGGCGGTACAGAGCTAAATGAAAGGTTGCCATTTATCAGCTCTGATTCCCTTATTGAATCTGGCAAAGCTTGACCATCAGCTGTGCCACTTTGTTCTGCTTCTCCTTCCCTCGCTCTCTCTCTCTCTCTCTCTCTCTCTCTCTCTCTCTCTCTCTCTCTCTCTCTCTCTCTCTCTCTCTCTCTCTCTCTCTCTCTCTCTCTCTCTCTCTCACTCTCTCTCTCTCTCTCTCTCCTCTCTCTCTCTCTCTCTCTCTCTCTCTCTCTCTCTCTCTCTCTCTCTCTCTTTTTTCTCTCTCTCTCTCTCTCTCTCTCTCTCTCTCTCTCTCTCTCTCTCTCTCTCTCTCTCTCTCTCTCTCTCTCTCTCTCTCTCTCTCTCTCTCTCCATCCCACCATTGCGTAACGCATATAAATAAATCAGGGGAATGAATTCCAATAAATGTTTTTCCTCATTGTGGTGATCTTTGCAAATAGATGCAGGCTCTCTCTTTTCATTCATCTGCGGGCCTGTGTAACAGTCAAGGTTGGATGGTGATGGGGGAAGTATAGGAGAGTTATCAGGGCCCTGATGAATTTGGCACACGCCAGACTCCCACTGCAATCCACCGACTGATGGAGAGAACTGATAACTGAATTGTTTTCCTGTGGGGGAGGGGGTGGGGGGTTACTTCCAGTAAGCAGGTCTAGGATCAGGTGATGCTGCTTTCTGTTGCATCCTGTCTAGTTAGTACTCCAGCACACCTACTAGACCAGCAGATCACTTTCTGAGTCACTGCTCAGACACAGTGATCTGAGCTATCTGATTTGCCAGCGATAGGCCTATAAGTGCAGTTACCTTGCTTTCTGGGCCTGCCGGGTAGGCGGATTTCTAACTTTAGTCACTTGAAATGGTTCAAAATGGGAACACTTTGCCATTCCCGGCGCTAGGGCTGCTGAATCAAGTGCACCTATCGACAACAGCGCGAAACAAATAAAAACAAATAGGAATGCAAGGCCTTATTTTTATTTTATTTTTACAGATATGTTTGGTGATCGACTAAGAATGCCTTGGAGATCGATCAGTTGATCGTGGTTCTACCTAAAAGGCAGACCCTCCCTCCCCCCTTCTCCCCTCTCGACCTCTCTTCTCCCCCGCCCCCGCCCCCCACCCCCCCCTTCTCCTCTCTCTCTACTATTTTGTGTGGGCTAGATACTGTCTCTCTGACTGCAGTCAGTGTCCCTCTCTCTTCCTCTCCCTTCTCCACTTCCCCCTCTCTTTTCGTCCTCCTTACGCCTGACAGTGTCCCACTCACCTTCACTATGCTGTGTCTGTGCGTCTCTACTCCCAGCCTTAATGAGTACGGAAAGAGAGCGGAAATCCAATAAGACAACGCAGGAAGCACAAGTTAGGTTCTGGTATTCCAATTCTTATTTACTCCTGTATTTGTGTTTATTTCAGGATCCCCATGGCAGCAGATACTCTTCCTGGGGTCCAATCACAATTACATACAATAAAACAATACATTATTACACACTAATCTACTGACCAAGACCAGACGGAGAGCACACTTTACACCGGTTTTAAAGTCTCTGCACTTGCCGCCTGTGAGTTGTAGAATACATTTTAAGATTATTCTAATGGTTTTTAAATCAATCTACGATTGTGCACCCCAATACATGTCAAACATGCTTTTAAGATATGTACCCAGTCTGGCACTGGCCTTTTAACTATCCCAAAGTCAAGGACCAAGAGGCATGGAGAGGCAGTGTTTAGTTACTATGCCTCCAGCTTCTGGAATAGCCTGCCAGAGAACCTGAGGGGGGGCGAAAATGTGGACATACAGTTGAAGTCGAAAGTTTACATACACTTAGGTCGGAGTCATTAAAATTTGTTTATCAACCACTCCACAAATGTCTTGTTAACAAACTATAGTTTTGGCAAGTCGGTTAGGACATCTACTTTGTGCATGGCACAAGTAATTTTTCCAACAATTGTTTACAGACAGATTATTTAATTTATAATTCACTGTATCACAATTCCAGTGGGTCAGAAGTATACATACACTAAGTTGACTGTGCCTTTAAACAGCTTGGAAAATTCCAGAAAATTATGTCAATGCTTTAGAAGCTTCTGATAGGCTAACTGACATCATTTGAGTCAATTGGAGGTGTACCTGTGAATGTATTTCAAGGCCTACCTTCAAACTCAGTGCCTCTTTGCTTGACATTATGGGAAAATCAAAAGAAATCAGCCAAGACCTCAGAAAAATAATTGTAAACCTCCACAAGTCTGGTTCATCCTTGGGAGCAATTTCCAAATGCCTGAAGGTACCACGTTCATCTGTACAAACAATAGTATGCTAGTATAAACACCATGGAACCACACAGCCGTCATACCGCTCAGGATGGAGACGCGTTCTGTCTCCTAGAGATGAACGTACTTTGGTGTGAAAAGTGCAAATCAATCCCAGAACAACAGCAAAGGACCTTGTGAAGATGCTGGAGGAAACAGGTACAAAACTATCTATATCCACAGTAAAATGAGTCTTATATAGACATAACCTGAAAGGCCGCTCAGCAAGGAAGAAGCCACTGCTCCAAAACCACCATAAAAAAGCCAGACTACGGTTTGCAACTGCACATGGGGACAAAGATTGTACTTTTTGGAGAAATGTCCTCTGGTCTAATTAAACAAAAATAGAACTGTTTGGCCATAATGACCATCATTATGTTTGGAGGAAAAATGGGGTTGATTGCAAGCCGAAGAACACCATCCCAACCATGAAGCACGGGTGTGGCAGCATCATGCTGTTGGAGTGCTTTGCTGCAGGAGGGACTGGTGCATTTCACAAAATAGATGGCATGATGAGGAAGGAAAATTATGTGGATATATTGAAGCAACATCTCAAGACATCAGTCAGGAAGTTAAAGCTTGATCGCAAATGGGTCTTCCAAATGGACAATGACCCCAAGCATACTTCCAAAGTTGTGGCAAAATGGCTTAAGGACAACAAAGTCAAGGTATTGGAGTGGCCATTACAAAGCCCTGACCTCAATCCTATAGAAAGTTTGTGGGCAGAACTGAAAAAGTGTGTGTGAACAAGGAGGCCTACAAACCTGACTCAGTTACACCAGCTCTTTCAGGAGGAATGGGACAAAATTCACCCAACTTATTGTGGAAAGCTTGTGGAAGGCTACCCGAAACGTTTGACCCAAGTTAAACAAATTAAAGGCAATGCTACCAAATAATAATTGAGTGTATGTAAACTTCTGACCCACTGGGAATGTGACGAAAGAAATAAAAGCTGAAATAAATCATTATCTCTACTATTATTCTGACATTTCACATTCTTAAAATAAAGTGGTGATCCTAACTGACCTAAGACAGTGAATTTTTACTAGGATTAAATGTCAGGAATTGTGAAAAATTGAGTTTAAATGTATTTGGCTAAGGTGTATGTAAACTTCCGACTTCAACTGTATTTAAAAGAGATCTTAAAATAAACCTTTTTAGCTTTTATTTTCCTTAGGGTGCTTTTCAGTCATTCAGTTGTTATTGTTATTGTTATTCTTTGTTTGTAGTAAATATTTGTATTTTCATTTTCATTGTTTTTTATTTGTTTTTTTCCTGTGAAGCTCGTCATGTCCGAAATGTGCTATTGTCAGGATGACGTGTATGCGGGAAACGAAGTCAAGCGCAGGACACCGAACTACTGGCAGAACGTACTTTACTCAAAACAGTAAAGAAAGTACAAAACAAAAACTCCAAACAGGGAGGAACAATAATCGCATACAATCAGCACTGCCGACCTAACGGAAAACAATCACACACAACAAACAAATGAGAGACAGGGGTATTTAAAGGGAATACAATCAACACTAATGGGACACAGGTGTAAACAATACAGACCAGTCTAGACAAACACCGAAACATAGATCGGTAGCAGCTAGTACTCCGGGGACGACGAACGTCGAAGCCTGCCCGAGCAAGGAGGAGGAGCAGCCTCGGCTGAATCCGTGACAGGACCCCCCCTTGATGCGCGGCTCCAGCTGTGCGCTGACCCCGGCCTCGGGGACGGCCAGGAGGACACGGAGCAGGGCGAGTCGGATGACTCCAGTGGAAATCCCTCAACATGGAGGGATCTAGGATGTCCCTCCTAGGGACCCAGCACCGTTCCTCCGGACCGTACCCCTCCCACTCCACGAGATACTGCAGGCCCCCCATCCGACGCCTCGAATCCAAGATGGAACGGACTGAGTACGCCGGAGCCCCGTCGATGTCCAGTGGGGGCAGAGGAGCCTCTCGTACCTCACTCTCCTGGAGTGGACCAGCTACTACCGGCCTGAGGAGAGACACATGGAACGAGGGGTTAATGCGGTAATTAATTGGCAGTTGTAACCTATAGCATACCTCGTTCAATCTCCTCAGGACTTTAAATGGCCCCACAAACCGCCGACCCAGCTTCCGGCAGGGCAGGCGAAGGGGCAGGTTTCGGGTCAAGAACCAGACCCGATCTCCTGGTGCATACACCGGAGCCTCACTGCGGTGGCGATCGGCGCTCGCCTTTTGCCGCCTGAGAGCCAGCTGCAGATGGACATGCACAGCGTTCCTGGTTTCTTCAGAGCGCCGAAACCACTCGTCCACCGCAGGGGCTTCGATCTGGCTCTGATGCAAAGGTGCTAGGACCGGCTGATAACCTAGCACACACTGGAAAGGCGTAAGGTTAGTTGAAGAGTGGCGGAGTGAGTTTTGGGCTATCTCAGCCCAGGGGATATATCCCGACCACTCCTCCTGCCGGTCCTGGCAATAGGACCTCAGAAACCTACCCACATCCTGGTTCACTCTCTCCACCTGCCCATTACCCTCGGGGTGAAAACCTGAGGTAAGGCTAATTGAGACCCCCAGACGTTCCATAAACGCCCTCCAGACTCTAGAGGTGAACTGGGGACCCCGATCAGACACTATATCCTCAGGTACCCCGTAGTGCCGGAAGACGTGTGTAAACAGGGCGTCAGCAGTTTGTAGGGCTGTAGGGAGACCTGGCATAGGAATGAGACGGCAGGCCTTCGAAAACCGATCCACAACGACCAAGATCGTCATGTTCCCCTGAGAGGGGGGAAGGTCCGTGGCAAAATCCTCCGATAGGTGAGACCACGGCCATTGTGGAACGGGGAGGGGTTGTAACTTCCCTCTGGGCAGGTGTCTAGGCGCCTTACACTGGGCGCACACCGAGCAGGAGGAAACATAAACCCTCACGTCCTTAGCTAAAGTGGGCCACCAGTACTTCCCGCTAAGGCAGTGCACTGTCCGACCAATACCAGGATGACCAGAGGAGGGTGACATGTGAGCCCAATATATCAATCGATCACGAACCTCGAGCGGCACGTACTTCCGACCCTCTGGACACCGTGGGGGAGTAGGATCGGTACGTAACGCCCGCTCGATGTCCGCATCAACCTCCCACACCACCGGTGCCACCAGACAAGACTCCAGAAGTATAGGAGTGGGCTCAATGGACCTCTCCTCTGTGTCATATAGTCAATATAGGGCGTCTGCCTTAGTGTTCTGTGACCCTGGTCTATAGGTGAGCTTAAATACAAATCGGGTAAAAAACATAGCCCACCTTGCCTGTCTAGGGTTCAGCCTCCTCGCTGCCCGGATGTACTCCAGGTTACGATGGTCAGTCAGAATGAGAAAATGGTGTTTAGCCCACTCAAGCCAATGCCTCCACACCTTCAGGGCTTGAACCACAGCTAACAGCTCCCTGTCCCCCACGTCATAATTGTGCTCCGCCGGACTGAGCTTCTTAGAATAGAAAGCACAGGGGCAGAGTTTTGGTGGCATACCCGAGCGCTGAGACAGTACAGCACCGATCGCAGCCTCGGACACATCCACTTCAACTTGGAACGCCAAAGAGGGAACCGGATGTGTCAGCATTGGAGCCGAGGTAAACAGGTCCTTCAGATGTCTAAAAGCCCTGTCCGCCTCTGCCGACCACTGCAGACGCACCGGACCCCCCTTTAGCAGGGAGGTAATGGGAGCTGCTACCTGTCCAAAACCCCGGATAAACCTCCGGTAGTAATTGGCAAAACCCAAAAACCGCTGCACTTCCTTCACCGTGGTGGGAGTCTGCCAATTACGCACGGCTGAAACGCGGTCAATCTCCATCTCCACCCCTGACGCGGACAACCGATGTCCCAGGAAGGAGATGGACTCCTGGAAGAACAGACAGTTCTCCGCCTTCGCATACAGGTCATGCTCCAACAGTCTACCAAGCACCCGACGCACAAGGGACACATGCTCGGCTCATGTAGCGGAGTATATTAGAATGTCATCAATATACACCACTACACCCTGTCCATGCAAGTCCCGGAAAATCTCGTCCACAAACGATTGGAAGACTGAAGGAGCATTCATTAAACCATATGGCATGACGAGGTACTCATAGTGACCCGAGGTGGTACTGAATGCTGTCTTCCACTCATCTCCCTCCCTAATGTGCACCAGGTTGTACGCGCTCCTGAGATCCAATTTTGTGAAGAATCGCGCCCCGTGTAATGACTCCGTCATACTAGCAATCAGAGGGAGAGGATAGCTGTATTTGATTGTGATCTGATTGAGACCACGGTAGTCAATACACGGGCGTAAACCTCCATCCTTCTTCTTCACAAAAAAGAAACTCGATGACGCAGGGGAAGTGGACAGCCGTATGTATCCCTGTCTCAGAGATTCTGCGACATATGTCTCCATAGCCGCCGTCTCTTCCTGAGACAGAGGATACACATGACTACGCCGAAGCGCAGCGCCTACTTGGAGGTCTATCGCACAATCCCCCTGTCGATGAGGTGGTAATTGAGTCGCCTTCCTTTTACAGAAGGCGATTGCCAAATCGGCATACTCAGGTGGAATGTGCATGGTGGGAACTTGGTTCGGGCTTTCCACCGTCATTGCCCCTACGGAAACACCTACACACCACCCGAAACACTGATCAGACCATCCCTTGAGAGCCCTCTGTTGCCATGAAATGTTGGGGTCATGAGATGTTAACCAGGGAAGCCCCAACACCACGGGAAACGCAGGAGAATCAAAAACAACAATATTCTCCTCATGTCCCTCCTGCGTTTTCATCCTGAGAGGCGCTGTGACTTCCCTAATCAATCCTGACCCCAAAGGGCGGCTATCTAGGGCATGGATAGGGAAAGGCACATCAACGGGTGCAATAGGGATCCCTAACTTATAGGTGAACTGGCAATCGATAAAATTCCCAGCTGCGCCTGAATCTACTAGCGCCTTATGCTGGGAATGAGGAGAAACCTTGGGAAACACAACTTTAATACACATATGTGCAACAGAGAGCTCTGGGTGAGTTGGGTGCCTACTCACCTGGAATGACTCATCAGTGCGCTGCCTACTGCCTCGCTTCCTAGGAGACCCTCCCCAGCACCGACCAGCAGTGTGTCCTCTGCGGCCACAGTTGGTGCAGGGGACGGTCTCCCTCCTGGACTCTCTCCTGGTCTCCCTAGCACCAGCACCTCCGAGCTCCATAGGGGTCGGCTCGGAAGTGCTGGGGGATGGAATGGACGGCCCTGACTCCGGACGTCCGCGGGTAGCCAACAGGGTATCCAGGCGAATGGACATGTCCACTAGTTGGTCGAAGCTGAGGTTGGTGTCCCTGCAGGCCAATTCCCGACGCACGTCCTCCCTCAGGCTACATCTGTAGTGGTCGATGAGGGCCCTCTCATTCCATCCCGCGTTGGCAGCCAGCGTCCGGAAGTCCAGGGCGAACTCCTGTGCGCCCCTCCTCCCCTGCCTGAGGTGGAATAGACGCTCACCCGCCGCTTTACCCTCTGGTGGATGATCGAATACTGCCCTGAAGCGGCGGGTGAACTCCGCATAGTTGACAGTAGCGGCGTCTATTCCCCCCCCACTCGGCGTTGGCCCACTCCAGCGCCTAGCCAGACAGGCAGGAGATGAGGGCGGACACGCTCTCGTATCCCGAGGGCACCGGGTGGATGGTTGCCAGGTAGAGTTCAACCTGGAGCAGGAAACCCTGACACCCGGCAGCTGTGCCATCATAAGCCCTCGGGAGCGAGAGCCGAATCCCACTGGACACCGGAGGTGAAGCGATGGGCATCGCCGATGGTGTGTGATTCTGTCAGGATGACGTGTATGCGGGAAACGAAGTCAAGCGCAGGACACCAAACTACTGGCAGAATGTACTTTACTCAAAACAGTAAAGAAAGTACAAAACAAAACTCCAAACAGGGAGGAACAATAATCGCATACAACCAGCACTGACGACCTAACGGAAAACAATCACACAACAAACAAATGAGAGACAGGGGTATTTAAAGGGAATACAATCAACACTAATGGGACACAGGTGTAAACAATACAGACCAGTCTAGACAAACACCGAAAAATAGATCGGTAAAAGCTAGTACTCCGGGGACGACGAACTCCGAAGCCTGCCCGAGCAAGGAGGAGGAGCAGCCTCGGCTGAATCCGTGACAGCTATATAAATAAACCTTTATTTGGTTTGATATACAATACAAAATCAATAACATCAATATTAAATTATATCTGTGTAGAGTGTGTGTGTTTAGCATGTGTTTGCGAATGCTGTGTGTGTGCCTGTGTATGTGTGACTCTTCACAGAACACACTGTTCCATAAGGTATAGTTTTATCTTTTTTTTTTAAATCTGTTTTTACAGCTTGACTGAGTAACTTCATGTGGAATAGAGTTCCATGTAGTCATGGCTCTATGTAGTACTGTGCGCCTCCCATAGTCTGTTCTGGACTTGGGGATCGTGAAGAGACCTCTGGTGGCATGTCTTGTGTGGTATGCATGGGTGTCTGAGCTGTGTGCTAGTTGCTTAAACAGACAGCTCTGTGATTTCAACATGTCAATACCTCTCACAAAGACAAGCAGTGATGCAGTCATTCTCGCCTCCACTTTGAGCCAGGAGAGATAGACATGCTGGCTCACCATGTACATCTAAGGGCCAGCTGTGCTGCTCTGTACTGGGCCAATTATAATTTGCCTGTGTCCCCCTTTGTAGCGCTTGACCATATGACTGGGCAGTAGTCCAGATGCGACAAAACTATGGCCTGTAGGACTTGTTTTGTTGATAGCGATGTCCAGAAAGCAGAGCAGTGCTTTATTATGGACAGACCTCTCACCATCTTAGCTACCGTTGCATCAATATGTTTTGACCATGACAGTTTACAATCCAGGGTACTCCAAGCAGTTTAGCCTCCTCAACTTGCTCAATTTCCACATTATTCATTACAGTTAGTTGACGTTTAGGATTTAGTGAATGATTTGTCCCAAATACAATGCTTTTAGATTTTTAAATATTTAGGACTAACTTATGTCTTGCCACTCATTCTGAAACTACCTGGAGCTCTTTGTTAAGTGTTGCAGTGATCTCACTTGCTGTGGTAGCTGACGTGTATATATTTGAGTCATCAGCATGCATACACTGAGTGTACAAAACTTTAGGAACACCTTCCTAATATTAAGTTGCACCCCCCCCCTTGCCCTCAGAACAGCCTCCATTTGTCAGGGCATGACCTCTACAAGGTTTCGAAAGCATTCCACAGGGATGCTGGCCCATGTTGATGCCAGTGTTTCCCACAGCTGTGTCAAGTTGACTGGATGTCCTTTGGGTAGTGGACCATTCTTGGTACACGGGAAACTGTTGAGTGTGAAAAACCCAGCAGCGGTGCAGTTCTTGACGTAAACTGGATTGCTTTGCACCTACTACCATACCCCATTCAAAGGTACTTAAATATTTTGTCTTGCCCATTCACCCACTGAATGGCACACATACACAATTCATGTCTCAATTGCCTCCTTCTTTAACCTCTGTCCTACCCTTCATCTAAACTGATTGAAGTGACATCAATAAGGTATCATAGCTTTCACCTGGATTCACCTGGTCAGTCTATGTCATGGAAAGACCAGGTGTTCTTAATGTTTTGTACACTCGGTGAAGACATTCAGGCTTTACTCAGAGCCAGTGGCAAGTCATTACTAAAGATTTTACAAAGTAAGGGGCCTAGACAGCTGCCCTGGGGAATGCTTGATTCTACCTGGATTATGTTGGAGAGGCTTCAAATTAAAGATCACCCTCTGTGTTCTGTTAGACAGGTAACTCTTTATCCACAATATAGCAGGGGGTGTAAAGCCATAAACATAGGTTTTTCCAGCAGCAGACTATGATCGATAATGTCAAAAGCCACAATCTTTTTTTTATCAATTTCTCTCAGCCGTACATGTTGAATGCCCTTCCCTATAAGTGTGCTGAAAGTATGTTGTTAATTTGTTTACTGTGAAATAGCATGCACTTTATGAACAGGATATCAATACTGACGGGCTATTCCCAGTTCTGTGCAACACTGGCCCCCTGTCACGGTAAGTAGGCCGGGCAAGGTGTGTATGGGAAAGGCAAGGTGTGTGTGGGAGAGGCAAGGTGTGTATGGGAGAGGCAAGGTGTGTGTGGGAGAGGCAAGGTGTGTGTGGGAGAGGCAAGGTGTGTGTGGGAGAGGCAAGGTGTGTGTGGGAGAGGCAAGGTGTGTATGGGAGAGGCAAGGTGTGTATGGGAGAGGCAAGGTGTGTATGGGAGAGGCAAGGTGTGTGTGGGAGAGCCAAGGTGTGTTGGAGAGGCAAGGTGTGTGTGGGAGCTGCAAGGTGTGTGTGGGAGAGGCAAGGTGTGTGTGGGAGAGCCAAGGTGTGTTGGAGAGGCAAGGTGTGTGTGGGAGCTGCAAGGTGTGTGTTGGAGAGGCAAGGTGTGTGTGGGAGCTGCAAGGTGTGTGTGGGAGCTGCAAGGTGTGTGTGGGAGAGCCAAGGTGTGTGTGGGAGAGACAAGGTGTGTGTGAGCGCCCTAACAAGTGAACTCCAGAAACAGTGTGTGTGTGTGTGGGTGGGTGTGGGAGGTGGGGGGGAGGTTGTGGGCGTGTGTGTGTGTGTGTGTGTGTGTGTGTGTGTGTGTGTGTGTGTGTGTGTGTGTGTGTGTGTTTGTGTGAGAGTGCATGTGTGTGTGGGTGTGCATGTGCTTGAATGTGTGTGTGTGTGCGTGTGCGTGGGTGTGTGTGTGTGTGTGTGTGTGTGTGTGTGTGTGTTTTATTGAAAGCATACAGACGAATTAGCTAATTTTATCATCAGTTTTGAGTCAGGAAATGTGTACTTTGCCACCTTAAACGATTTAGATTGTATTTATTATTTTATAATGATACTGCAACAACAGCAGATATGGTAGCCTAACGGTTAAGAGTGTTGGGCCAGTAACTGAATAGTCGCTGGTTCGAATCCCCGAGTCGACTAAGTGAAAATTATGTCGATGTGCCCTTGAGCAAGACACTTAACCCTAATTGCTCCTGTAAGCCGCTCTGGATAAGTGCGTCTGGTAAAATATGGGTAACATAACAACTGTGCTCTTGTGGGGCAACTCTATGTATATATGTCCTTATTTGGAGCTTGAGGTCACAGATTAGTTTTGTGGGGGGGGAGAAGGCGCTGGCGCAAAAGTTGAAAGACTTATCACTTATCACAGGTAGCCTAAAGTTATTTCTGAAAAGTGTAGAGAAGAGACGGCAGCAAGAGTCAGCTGGTGTTCTCTCCCTGGCTGCATGAGACATCTAGTGAAGAAGGCACCACATGTCACTGTTTTCCGTTGAAAGATACAGACAGATGCAGTGATAAAAACAGGAAGGATGATGTAAGCACTCCTACAGCTAATCTTGCAAACAGACGTGTGTGTAGTAAGCACTTCATGGACGATGACTAGTAAAGTGATATACAATCGGCAATGATGGGAACAAAACACAGAAAACTGAATGACACAGCTGTTCCTTCTGTGTTCCCATGGACTGGATCTGGTGCTGTGGCAAAATACAGAGGCGCTTTTGAGAAGAGAAAGCATCAAAGCAAGCGCGTGGAGGTATGTAGTCTAATCATTGCAGTTTGAGTTTATCTTATTGTGTTGTAACCTAGGCGCTATACCGCTTAGCATATGTTGAGAAGATAATAGACAGTCATTGTGTAATTTTACTTTGTAATTGACAGTCATTGTGTCACCTTACATTGTAATAGACAGTAATTGTTTCATCTTACATTTGCAGTGGTGGAAAAAGTACCCAATTGTCATACTTGAGTAAAAGTATAGATACCTTAATAGAAAGTGACTCAAGTAAAAGTGAAAGTCAGCCAGTAAAATACTACTTGAGTAAAAGTCTAAAAGTATTTGGTTTTAAATATACTTAAGTATCAAAAGTAAATGTAATAGCAAAAATATACATAAGTATCAAATGTAAAAGTATAAATAATTAAAAATTCCTTATATTAAGCAAAGCAGACGGCACCAATTTCTTGTTTATAACATTTACAGATAGCCAGGGGCACACTCCAACACTCAGACATTATTTACAAATTATGTATTTGTGTTTAGTGAGTCCACCAGGCCAGACACAGTAGGGATGACCACATGTTCTCTTGGTACATTTTCCTGTCCTGCTAAGCATTCAAAATGTAATGAGTAATTTTGGTTGTCAGGGAAAATGTATGGAGTAATAAGTACATCATTTTCTTTAGGAATGTAGTGAAGTAAAAGTGAAAGTTGTCAAAAATATAAATAGTAAAGTGTAGATACCCCAAAAAACTACTTAAGTAGTACTTTAAAGTATTTTTACTTAAATACTTTACACCACTGGTCATTGGGTCATCTTACATTGTAGAGGGGAAAGGGGATAGAGGGGAAAGGATATATGGGTGCCTCACAGATCTTTTTGTTAATTGAGGAGGAGAAGATCAGAGTGGGAAGATGATGAGGTCGAAGGAATTGTCCGCAGAGCTCCGAGACAGGATTGTGTCAAGACACAGATCTGGGGAAGGGTACCAAAAAATGTCTGCAGCATTGAAGGTCCCCAAGAACACAGTGGCCTCCATCATTCTTAAATGGAAGAAGTCTGGAACCACCAAGACTCTTCCTAGAACTGGCCGTCCGGCCAAAACTGAGCAATCGGGGGAGAAGGGCCTTGGTCAGGGAGGTGACCAAGAACCCGATGGTCATTCTGAAAGAGCTCCAGAGTTCCTCTGTGGAGATGGGAGAAACTTCCAGATGGACAACCATCTCTGCAGCACTCCACCAATCAGGCCTTTATGGTAGTGTGGCTAGACGGAAGCCACTCCTCAGTAAAAGACAAATGACAGCCCACTTGGAGTTTTCCAAAAGGCACCTAAAGGACTCTCAGACCGTGAGAAACAAGATTATCTGTTCTGATGAAACTAATATTGAACACTTTGGCCTGAATGCCAATCGTCACATCTGGTGGAAACCTGGCACCATCCCTACGGTAAAGCATGGTGGTGGCAGCATCATGCTGTGAGGATGTTTTTCAGCGGCAGGGCCTGGTAGACTAGTAAGGATCGAGGTAAAAATTTACAGAGCAAAGTACATAGAGATCCTTGATGAAAACCTGTTCCAGAGCGCTCAGTACCTCAGACTGGGGTCAAGGTTCACCTTCCAACAGGACAACGACCTTAAGCGCACAGCCAAGACAACGCAGGAGTGGCTTCGGGTCAAGTCACTGAATGTCCTTGAGTGGCCCAGCCAGAGCCCGGACTTGAACCCGATCGAACATCTCTGGAGAGACCTGAAAATAGCTGTGCAGCGACGCTCCCCATCCAACCTGACAGAGCTTGAGAGGATCTGCAGAGAAGAATGGGAGAAACTCCCCAAAAACAGGTGTGCCAAGCTTCTAGCATCATACCCATGAAGACTCGAGGCTGTAATCGCTGCCAAAGGTGCTTCAACAAAGTACTGAGTAAAGTGTCTAAATACTTATGTAAATGTGATATTTCAGAACATTTTCTAAAAACCTGTTTTTGCTTTGTCATTATGGGGTATTGTGTGTAGATTGATGAGGAAAAAAACAATTGAATCAATTTTAGAATAAGGCTGTAACGTAACAAAATGTGGACACATTTTAAGGGGTCTGAATACTTTCCGAATGCACCGTAGGGTGCCATTTGGGACACAGATATGTGGTGCCACTCTTTCTGTTAATTGCCACAAACCTCTTCCCCTCTTCTCGTCTTCCCCTCTTCTCCTCTTCCCCTCTTCTCCTCTTCCCCTCTTCTCGTCTTCCCCTCTTCTCCTCTTCCCCTCTCCTCGTCTTCCCCTCTTCTTGTCTTCCCCTCTCCTCTTCTCCTATTCTCCTCTACTGCGCTTCCCCACTTCCCCTCTTCCCTTTCCATAACATCTCTGTATTAAATCACTTCTGAATAAATAAATAAATCATACGGGTCATGACAGAAATGTATTCCTTGTTTATTTTAGGATTTCTCTTTGTGCACCGCTGGATTCCAAGAAATTATCCTTCTACTGAATTTGTCCTGAACCTCTGAGTCCTCTCTACGTACCTCTGAGTCCTCTCTATGTACCTCAGAGTACTCTCTACGTACCTCTGAGTACTCTCTAAGTACCTCGGAGTACTCTCTAAGTACCTCGGAGTACTCTCTAAGTACCTCGGAGTCCTCTCTAAGTACCTTGGAGTCCTCTCTAAGTATTTAGAGGTTTTGGAGCCTTTTCCTGTTCGGTGTTTTCAGACTCTCTAACTGCTGGAAAAATGAAAATATACTGTTATAAATATATTGTTGTTATAAATATATTGTTGTTATAAATATATTGTTGTTATAAATATTCTGTTGTGATAAATATACTGTTGTTATAAATATACTGTTGTTATAAATATATTATTGTTATACTCAGCTGTCCTTTATCCTTCTTGTGTTCTCCTGTCCATACATGATATGAGGGACTGAGAGACTGGGAGGAGGACTGGAGTTAGAGGGAATGAGATACTGAGAGGAGGACTGGAGTTAGAGGGAATAAGAGACTGAGAGGAGGACTGGATTTAGAGGGAATGACAGACAGAGGAGGACTGGAGTTAGAGGGAATGAGAGACTGAGAGGAGGACTGGAGTTAGAGGGAATGAGAGACAGAGGAGGACTGGAGTTAGAGGGAATGAGAGACTGAGAGGAGGACTGGAGTTAGAGAGAATGAGAGATTGAGAGGAGGACTGGAGTTAGAGAGAATGAGAGACTGAGAGGAGGACTGGAGTTAGAGGGAATGAGAGACTGAGAGGAGGACTGGAGTTAGAGGGAATGACAGACAGAGGAGGACTGGAGTTAGAGGGAATGAGAGATTGAGAGGAGGACTGGAGTTAGAGGGAATGAGCGATTGAGAGGAGGACTGGAGTTAGAGGGAATGAGAGACTGAGAGGAGGACTGGAGTTAGAGGGAATGGGAGACTGAGAGGAGGACTGGAGTTAGAGGGAATGAGAGACTGAGAGGAGGACTGGAGTTAGAGGGAATGGGAGACTGAGAGGAGGACTGGAGTTAGAGGGAATGAGAGACTGAGAGGAGGACTGGAGTTAGAGGGAATGGGAGACTGAGAGGAGGACTGGAGTTAGAGGGAATGAGAAACTGAGAGGAGGACTGGAGTTAGAGGGAGTGAGAGACTGAGAGGAGGACTGTGTTTAACACACTTTAGCTGTGGGTGGATAACAATGCAAGGATCAACTGAACTAAGATGGGACTGACATAAATAAGGGAGTTAGTGAGAGAGAGACGAGGGAGGGAGGTGAGTCACGGGAGATGATTGGAGCAGCTCTCTAGAGTGACGAGAGGAGGGTGAATGGACTGTGGCCTGTCAGCGCGGCCAGATATCAATACATCTATCTATCTATCAGCCTTAACTAAGCCCAGAAGAGAGGAGCTATGGGAAGGCAACGAGGGAGAGGTCACTCTCCAGAGTGTGTACAGTGGGGAAAAGAAGTATTTAGTCAGCCACCGATTGTGCAAGTTCTCCCACTTAAAAAGATGAGAGAGGCCTGTAATTTTCATCATAGGTACACGTCAACTATGACAGACAAATTGAGAAGAAAAAAATCCAGAAAATCACATTGTAGGATTTTTAATGAATATATTTGCAAATTATGGTGGAAAAATAAGTATTTGGTCACCTACAAACAAGCAAGATTTCTGGCTCTCACAGACCTGTAACTTCTTCTTTAAGAGGCTCCTCTGTCCTCCACTCATTACCTGTATTAATGACACCTGTTTGAACTTGTTATCAGTATAAAAGACACCTGTCCACAACCTCAAACAGTCACACTCCAAACTCCACTATGGCCAAGACCAAAGAGCTGTCAAAGGACACCAGAAACAAAATTGTAGACCTGCACCAGGCTGGGGAGACTGAATCTGCAATAGGTAAGCAGCCTGGTTAGAATAAATCAACTGTGGGAGCAATTATTAAGAAATGGAAGACATACAAGACCACTGATAATCTCCCTCGATCTGGGGCTCCACGCAAGATCTCACCCCGTGGGGTCAAAATGATCACAAGAACGGTGAGCAAAAATCCCAGAACCACACGGGGGGACCTAGTGAATGACCTGCAGAGAGCTGGGACCAAAGTAACAAAGCCTACCATCAGTAACACACTATGCCGCCAGGGACTCAAATCCTGCAGTGCAAGACGTGTCCCCCTGCTTAAGCCAGTACATGTCCAGGCCCGTCTGAAGTTTGCTAGAGTGCATTTGGATGATCCAGAAGAGGATTGGGAGAATGTCATATGGTCAGATGAAACCAAAATAGAACTTTTTGGTAAAAACTCAACTCGTCGTGTTTGGAGGACAAAGAATGCTGAGTTGCATCCAAAGAACACCATACCTACTGTGAAGCATGGGGGTGGAAACATCATGCTTTGGGGCTGTTTTTCTGCAAAGGGACCAGGACGACTGATCCGTGTAAAGGAAAGAATGAATGGGGCCATGTATCGTGATATTTTGAGTGAAAACCTCCTTCCACCAGCAAGGGCATTGAAGATGAAACGTGGCTGGGTCTTTCAGCATGACAATGATCCCAAACACACCGCCCGGGCAACGAAGGAGTGGCTTCGTAAGAAGCATTTCAAGGTCCTGGAGTGGCCTAGCCAGTCTCCAGATCTCAACCCCATAGAAAATCTTTGGAGGGAGTTGAAAGTCCGTGCCCAGGACAGCCCCAAAACATCACTGCTCTAGAGGACATCTGCATGGAGGAATGGGCCAAAATACCAGCAACAGTGTGTGAAATCCTTGTGAAGACTTACAGAAAACGTTTGACCTGTGTCATTGCCAACAAAGGGTATATAACAAGTATTAAGAAACTTTTGTTATTGACCAAATACTTATTTTCCACCATAATTTGCAAACAAATTCATAAAAAATCCTACAATGTGATTTTCTGAATTGTTTTTCTCTCATTTTGTCTGTCATAGTTGACGTGTACCTATGATGAAAATTACAGGCCTCTCTCATCTTTTTAAGTGGGAGAACTTGCACAATTGGTGGCTGACTAAATACTTTTTTTCCCCACTGTATGTGTGCGTGTGTTTGTGTGTGTACAGTGTGAACGGTGTGTGCGTATTTTGTGGGAGGTTACCCTCCATGACCTAACCCCCTCAGGCCCTAGCTATCCCTGTAGTCTGTCAAGCCTTTGGGCTTTCAAAACTTTCCAATCACAAACACATATTTCCTTCTAAACAATTTAGTGGATTTATTTGAAGCGTTCATTTTCCAAAGTTTCATATCCCCCGTTCGGTTGACATCAGTATTAACTAAAGGTAGATTCATTATGTCACCTGCCCTGCCACTGCCTACAGTTAAAGCAGCAGATTCCCTCCCATACACTTAGATAGGTCTGGAGAATCAATTATTTATGATCTATACAAAATTACATGATATTTTTACCAATTACACCAGGTCTCAATGATGTGTGTGTGTCCACCTGGAGTCTCAATGATGTGTGTGTGTCCACCTGGAGTCTCAATGATGTGTGTGTGTCCAACTGGAGTCTCAGACGCATTTCCCTGTTTTCTCTCCTCTCTGTTTCCGACACTAATCAAATCAAATCAAATCACATTTTATTTGCCACATGCGTCGAATACAACAGATGTAGACATTACAGTGAAATGCTTACTTACAAGCCCTTGACCAACAATGCAGTTTTTTTTTGTTAAGTAAAAAATAGATAAAAGCAAATAAGTAAAATATAAAAGCAAATAACTAAAGAACAGCAGTAAAATAAAATAACAGTAGGGAGGCTATATACAGCGGGGTACCGGTACAGAGTCAATGTGCGGGGGCACTGGGTAGTTGAGGTAATTGAGGTAATATGTACATGTGGGTAGATTTAAAGTGACAATGCATAAATAATAAACAAACTAGCAGCAGTGTAAAATAGGGTGATGGGGTGGGGTGGGGTGGGGGGGACAGTGCAAATAGTCCGGGTAGCCATGATTAGCTGTTCAGGAGTGTTATGGCTTGGGGATAGAAGCTGTTAAGAAGACTTTTGGACCTAGACTTGGCGCTCCGGTACCGCTTGCCATGGGGTAGCAGAGAGAACAGTCTATGACTAGGGTGGCTGGAGACTATGACAATGTTTAGGGCCTTTTGCTGACACCGCCTGGTATAGAGGTCCTGAATAGCAGAAAGCTTGGCCCCAGTGATGTACTGGGCCGTACACACTACCCTCTGTAGTGCCCTGCGGTCGGAGGCCGAGCAGTTGCCATACCAGGCGGTGATGCAACCAGTCAGGATGCTCTAGATGGTGCAGCTGTATAACTTTTTGAGGAATTGAGGACCCATGCCAAATCTTTTCAGTCTCCTGAGGGGGAATAGGCTTTGTCGTGCCCTCTTCACTACTGTCTTGGTGTGTTTGGGCCATGATAGTTTGTTGGTGATGTGGACACCAAGGAACTTGAAGCTCTCAACCTGTTCCACTACAGCACCGTCGATGAGAATGGGGGCGTTCTCAGTCCTCTTTTTTTCCTGTAGTCCACAATCATCTCCTTTGTCTTGATCACGTTGAGGGAGTGGTTGTTATCCTGGCACCACACGGCCAGATCTCTGCCCTCCTCCCTATAAGCTCTCTCGTCGTTGTCGGTGATCAGGCCTACCACTGTTGTGTCGTCTGCAAACTTAATGATGGTGTTGGAGTCGTGCCTTGCCATGCAATCATGGGTGAACAGGGAGTACAGGAGTGGACTGAGCACGCACCCCTGAGGGGCCCCCGTGTTGAGGATCAGCGTGGCAGATGTGTTGTTACCTACCCTTACCACCTGGGGGTGGTCGGTCAGGAAGTCCAGGATCCAGTTGCAGAGGGAGGTGTTTAGTCCCAGGGTCCTTAGCTTAGTGAAGAGCTTTGAGGGCACTATGGTGTTAAATGCTGAGCAGTAGTCAATTAATATCATTCTCACGTAGGTGTTCCTCTTGTCCGTGTGGGAAAGGGCAGTGTGGAGTGCAAAAGAGATTACGTAATCTGTGGATCTGTTGGGGTGGTATGCAAATTGGAGTGGGTGTAGGGTTTCTGGGATAATGGTGTTGATGTGAGCCATGACCAGCCTTTCAATGCGCTTCATGGCTACAGACGTGAGTGCTAGGGGTCGGTAGTTATTTAGGCAGGTTATCTTAGTGTCATTGGGCACAGGGACTATGGTGGTCTGCTTAAAACATGTTGGTAATACAGACTCATTCAGGGACATGTTGAAAATGTCAGTGAAGACACTTGCCAGTTGGTCAGCGCATGCTCGGAGTACACGTCCTGGTAATCGGTCTGGCACTGCGGCCTTGTGAATGTTGACCTGCTTAAAAGTCTTACTCACATCGGCTACGGAGAGTGTAATCACATACAGTGAGGAAAAAAGTATTTGAACCCCTGCTGATTTTGTACGTTTGCCCACTGACAAAAACATGATCAGTCTATAATTTTAATGGTAGGTTTATTTGAACAGTGAGAGACAGAAAAACAACAACAAAATCCAGGAAAAATGCATGTCAACATTTTTATGAGGGAAATAAGTATTTGACCCCTCTGCAAAACATGACTTAGTACTTGGTGGCAACACCCTTGTTGGCAATCACAGAGGTCAGACTTTTGTTGTAGTTGGCCACCATGTTTGCACACATCTCAGGAGGGATTTTGTCCCACTCCTCTTTGCAGATCTTCTCCAAGTCATTAAGGTTTCGAGCCTGACATTTGGCAACTCAAACCTTCAGCTCCCTCCACATATTTTCTATGGGATTAAGGTCTGGAGACTGGCTAGGCCACTCCAGGACCTTAATGTGCTTCTTCTTGAGCCACTCCTTTGTTGCCTTGGCTGTGTGTTTTGGGTCATTGCCATGATGGAATACCCATCCACGACCCATTTTCAATGCCCTGGCTCAGGGAAGGAGGTTCTCACCCAAGATTTGACGGTACATGGCCCCGTCCATCGTCCCTTTCATGCGGTGAAGTTGTCCTGTCCCCTTAGCAGAAAAACACCCCCAAAGCATAATGTTTCCACCTCCATGTTTGACGGTGGGGATGGTGTTCTTGGGGTCATAGGCAGCATTCCTCCTCCTCCAAACACGGCGAGTTGAGTTGATGCCAAAGAGCTCGAATTTTGGTCTCATCTGACCACAACACTTTTACCCAGTTCTCCTCTGAATCGTTCAGATGTTCATTGTCAAACTTCAGACGGGCTTGTATATGTGCTTTCTTGAGCAGGGGGACCTTGCGGGCGCTGCAGGATTTCAGTCCTTCACGGCGTAGTGTGTTACCAATTGTTTTCTTGGTGACTATGGTCCCAGCTGCCTTGAGATCATTGACAAGATCCTCCCGTGTAGTTCTGGGCTGATTCCTCACTGTTCTCATGATCATTGCAACTCCACGAGGTGAGATCTTGCATGGAGCCCCAGGCCGAGGGAGATTGACAGTTCTTTTGTGTTTCTTCCATTTGTGAATAATTGCACCAACTGTTATCACCTTCTCTCCAAGCTGCTTGGCGATGGTCTTGTAGCCCATTCCAGCCTTGTGTAGGTCTACAATCTTGTCCCTGACATCCTTGGAGAGCTCTTTGGTCTTGGCAATGGTGGAGAGTTTGGAATCTGATTGATTGATTGCTTCTGTGGACAGGTGTCTTTTATACAGGTAACAAACTGAGATTAGGAGCACTCCCTTTAAGAGTGTGCTCCTAATCTCAGCTCGTTACCTGTATAAAAGACACCTGGGAGCCAGAAATCTTTCTGATTGAGAGGGGGTCAAATACTTATTACCCTCATTAAAATGCAAATCAATTTATAACATTTTTGACATGCATTTTTCTGGATTTTTGTTGTTGTTATTCTGTCTCTCACTGTTCAAATAAACCTACCATTGAAATTATAGACTGATCATTTCTTTGTCAGTGGGCAAACGTACAAAATCAGCAGGGGATCAAATACTTTTTTTCCCTCACTGTAGTCATCTGGAACAGCTGATGCTCTCATACATGCTTCATTGTTGCTTGCCTCGAAGTGAGCATAGAAGTTATTTAGCTCGTCTGGTATGGTTGTGTCACTGGGTAGCTTGCGGCTGTGCTTCCCTTTGTAGTCTTGAGAGAGAGAGAGAGAGAGAGAGAGAGAGAGAGAGAGAGAGAGAGAGAGAGAGAGAGAGAGAGAGAGAGAGAGAGAGAAAGAGAGATAGAGCGGTAGAGAGAGAGGAAGAGAGAGAGAGGACGAGCGAGAGATGACGAGAGAGAGATAGATTACATATAACTATTTTAAGGGAGAGTGGAGGGTTACCAGTTCTGTAGTCTGAACTCAAATAGTCATACGTAGCTAGACTGCTAAGGAGGCCTTTTGAGAAGAGGCACATTTAACCCAAATTTCCCTCCGAATGAAATAACCCTGCTGTGTAAATGGTCAATGTAAATGAAGAATTTTAAGCTATGTAAGCTGCCCTTAGGAGCGTGCTGCCATGTCTGCCTGAGTAAATGTTAATAACTTAGTAAATGGCCAATGCTGTACTGCCGTACCATTATGCCCTGGTGGCATTTACCAATTCACTGATACCGCTTTTTCATTCTAGTGAGATAAATATAGTAGTTGACTTTATACACAAACCACAAGTAGATATATGTTCTATATTCTATTTTTCTGCCTCTATTTCATGTAATCTACAGTTCAATACAGATATGAGGCCAGTATCTTCACTTGTAGAACATACAGTATTTGCTGAAGAAGCCTCAATTCAGAACAGACTCAATTCATCAGGGCATTAACTTTACAGGGTGTCAAATGCATTCCACAGGGATGCTTGCTCATTCACCCTCTGAATGGCACACATACACAATCCATGTCTCAATTGTCTCAAGGATTAAAAATCCTTCTTTAACCTGTCTCCTGCCCTTCATCTACACTGATTGAAGTGGATTTAACATGTGACATCAATACGGGATCATAGCTTTCACCTGGACTCACCTGGTCAGTCTATGTCCTGGAAAGAGCAGGTGTTCTTAATGTTTTGGCCGGTCAGTGTATTCATTATATAAGTGTGTTTGCAGTAGATCCAGTACAGCAGAGGGAGGATGGGTGGGGGTTGGTTCCCTATTGGGACAAGCTGGCTCAACAGCCAATCATTAATATGGAGCTAGTTGACAATATAACGGATGGTGGAGGCTGACATCTTTTTGGAGTCATACATAATTCACCTCTTTAAGTTTTCATGAGATGAAAAAGACAAAAGAGCCCTGTCCATTGTGTAGTTTATTGTCATGAGTCTTGTCCTGGAGGCAGAACTGAGTGATTTCCTCTTAGATAGACCAGCTGCAAAGCCAAAATGGTCTATATTGTACAACTTCATGAAAACAAAAATGAGCTTTTGGTCTTAATTTAAGGTTAGTGTTAGGTATTAGGGTTAGCAGTGTGGTTAAGGTTAGATATTAGGGCTAGCGGTGTGGTTAAGGTTAGGGTTAGGTATTAGGGTTAGCATTGTGGTTACGGTTAGGGTTAGGTATTAGGGTTAGCAGTGTGGTTAAGGTTAGGGTTAGGTATTAAGGTTAGCAGTATGGTTAAGGTTAGGGTTAGGTATTAGGGTTAGCAGTGTGGTTAAGGTTAGGGTTAGGTATTAGGGTTAGCAGTGTGGTTAAGGTTAGGGTTAGGTATTAAGGTTAGCAGTGTGGTTAAGGTTAGGGTAAAGGTTAGGATTAGGTTTAAAATCAGATTGTAAAAATGTGTGGCTGTGCAGAGCTGCCTCTAGAACAAGATTCATGACGAAAAACATTAAACTACATCCAATGTCAACATCCATTTGGACTCAACTCTTTCTCACAAGTCTGGCAGTCAGTGTGTGTCATCTTGTTTGTTCTGAATGCTGTACTCTGGTTTTCTGCTATCTGGCCGGCATAGTTTTTTTCAGTTGGTGACATGGCGTGTCTCTCGTTAGTATGCCTCAGCAGCAGCACAGCAGAGAGGTAGAAACAGAGCGAGTGTGTGTGTGTGTGTGTGCCTAAGTGTGTGAGTGTGTGTGCTAGGTGTTGTTTTGCACTACTGAGGTACTGTATTGCAGGCGATGTGTGTGTGTGTTCTCTTCAAGTGGTGTGTGTGTTCTCTTCAGGCGGTGTGTGTGTGTGTTGTCTTCAGGCAGTGTGTGTGTTCTCTTCAGGCGGTGTGTGTGTTGTCTTCATGCAGTGTGTGTGTTCTCTTCAGGTGGTGTGTGTGTGTTCTCTTCAGGTGGTGTGTGTGTGTTGTCTTCAGGTGGTGTGTGTGGTCTGTTCAGGCGGTGTGTGTGGTCTGTTCAGGTGGTGTGTGTTGTCTTCAGGCAGTGTGTGTGTTCTCTTCAGGCGGTGTGTGTGTGTTGTCTTCAGGCAGTGTGTGTGTTCTCTTCAGGTGGTGTGTGTGTGTTCTCTTCAGGTGGTGTGTGTGTGTTGTCTTCAGGTGGTGTGTGTGGTCTGTTCAGGCGGTGTGTGTGTTCTCTTCAGGTGGTGTGTGTGTGTTGTCTTCAGACAGTGTGTGTGTTCTCTTCAGGCGGTGTGTGTGTGTTCTCTTCAGGCGGTGTGTGACTGAGTTTGGATCCCAGCGTGGACATTTTACTGTTGTATGATTATATTATATACACTAATATTTATTACTCATCATTCTACCTTACCCTACGTTAGGAAGTGCCTGCAGTTTCCCTAAAGTTCGATTTATACCCTATTGAGACAGACCCTACGGAGCGCAGCACAGTGTTGCAAGGCTGTTTTTCGACGTACTCCCCATGCCACATGAAAATGTTAATGCACTGTATCATTCCTTGCGTACCCCTGGAGGCAGTGTCGTGTAGGCACTGAAGCTGTCTTGGGTCCTTCATCTGATCTGTAGGCTATGCATCAAAGTAGCCTATGTTGCATTTATAAACTAATATAATCTCAGCAACTGTTCAAACAGTAAACCAAACAACATTGTAGCCTTATTCAATTACCACAAAATGTATTTTGATTAGAAGTAGTAACTCTTACGTATACGCCGCGAGTCAGGAAGCAGGTGCAGAAGTTGAGTTTAATACGAAACAGATACAAAATAACAAACATGGGAAGCTTGCTGAATGTGAGAGACAACCAATAACACCTAAGGACTGATGAACACAGAGGGCTAAATAAAGGGGAAGTAATCAGGGAAGTGATGAAGTCCAGGGGTGCCTAATGATGAGGCGCAGGTGTGCGTGATGAAGGTTGCCAGGTGTGCGTGATGAAAGTTGCCAGGTGTGCATGATGAAGGTTGCCAGGTGTGCGTGATGAAGGTTGCCAGGACCGGTGGTTAGTAAACCGGCGACGTCGAGCGGCAAGTATAATAATATTTGCCAGGGCATATTATTTAATTAGAAATCTGATTATTTCACATGGTGATGTGGGAAGCTAATCAACTTCAAAATCTCTTCAACTTCAAGATTGCTGTCTTCGTTTAGATTGGCATTAAATAAGTAGTCTATTTTGCATTGATAACCCAATTAAATCTCATATTTTGCTCTTTGGGGGTCTAAGAACACATGGACCGGCGAGGGTATCATTTTACAAAAGGTGCGTGTTGATAAAAAAAATCTGACTCCACCCAAGAGCAGGCACATTAAGTGTGTGGATACCTTAAACTGGAAGCAGAACCGTCTCTCTCTCTCTCTCTTTCTCTCTTTCTCTCTTTCTCTCTCTTGCTCGCTCTATTTTAGCAAGTCTGTCATTTGTTCGTGTTTTACACTTCATAGTATGCTGCCATGCTGTCTGCATGTTACTGCGCCACCTGTAATTGAGTCTAGGCCTCCCTGCGAATATGTCTGGAAAACATCCATTTAGGTAAACCATTAATGCTGTAGAGCGATCCTCTCTCTCTCACAAACTTTTCCTGAGCACTTAACATCTCATGTTTCATTTGTGTTGGATACTGTGATGCTATGAGTGCTGTGTTTTCACTGAAGATGAGACGGATTATGGATGCTATTGCTCTGATCATATTGGTGAGATGTGGTTTTCCCCCTCTCTCATTACACATTTTACACCACTATTACTGGTACAAACACAAAAGGTATAGGCTTTTCTCTCTGGGAAATGCATAATGTGTTATAGAGGGAGCATTTTCATGCTAATCAAGTCTGTTGACTCAGTCAGTGCAATCATACATGACTGCGAGAGCTCCTCTCTCAAACAAATGTCTGACTTTCTCACATACTGTTCATACACACACTATTACCTCAAACAGCTGGGGGGAGGGGGCTTCAGGAAAAGGTAGGAATTAAGGGATACAACTGCAACTGGATCCTGGACTTCCTGAAGGGCCGCCCCCAGGTGGTAAGGGTAAGTAACAACATATCTGCCACGCTGATCCTCAACACGGGGGCCCCTCAGGGGTGCGTGCTCAGTCCCCTCCTGTACTCCCTGTTCACCCTCGACTGCATGGCCAGGCACGACTCCAACACCATCATTAAGTTTGCTGATGACACAACAGTGGTAGGCCTGATCACCGACGATGAGAGAACCTATAGGGAGGATGTCAGAGACCTGGCCATGTGGTGCCAGGATAACAACCACTCCCTCAACGTGATCAAGACAAAGGAGATGATTGTGGACTACAGGAAAAAAAAAAGAGGACTGAGCACGCCCCCATTCTCATCGACAGGGCTGTAGTGGAACAGGTTGAGAGCTTCAAGTTCCTTGGTGTCCACATCACCAACAAACTATCATGGCCCAAACACACCAAGACAGTAGTGAAGAGGGCACGACAAAGCCTATTCCCCCTCAGGAGACTGAAAATATTTGGCTTGGATCCTCACATCCTCAAAAAGTTATACAGATGCACCATCGAGAGTATCTTGACTGGTTGCATCAACGCCTGGTATGGTAACTGCTCAGCCTCTGACTGCAAGGCACTACAGAGGGTAGTGCGTATGGCCCAGTACATCACTGGGGCCAACCTTCCTGCCATCCAGGCCCTCTATACCAGGCGGTGTCAGATGAAGGCCCTAAAAATTGTCAAAGACTCCAGCCACCCTAGTCATAGACTGTTCTCTCTGCTAACCCACGGCAAGCAGTACCGGAGTGCCAAGTCTAGGTCCAAAAGGCTTCTTAACAGCTTCTACCCCCAAGCCATAAGACTCCTGAACAGCTAATCATGGCTACTTGGACTATTTGCAATGTCCCCTCCACCCCACCCCACCCCAGCCCCTCTTTTACGCTGCTGCTACTCTTTTTATTATTTACATTTACACTAACCGGTGCCCCCGCACATTGACTCTGTACCGGTACCCCTGTATATAGCCTCCCTACTGTTATTTTACTTCACTGCTGCTCTTTAATTATTTTTAAAATATTTTTTTTTACTTATCTATTTTTTACTTAACACTTTTTTTCTTAAAACTGCATTGTTGGTTAAGGGCTTGTAAGTAAACATTTCACTGTAAGGTCTACACCTGTTGTATTCGGCGTATATGGCAAATACAATTTGATTTGATTTGAGTAGAGAGATGTTGTTTTGTTTTTACAACTTTCTCACTGTCCCCAGTACCCGTGCTTCATAACAAGTGAGGTATGCTACAAGACAGGTCACGGGAGACAATGCTCGCGAATGGATTTAGAATTTTTTGAATATTGATAAGTGGTAGTTGGGACGTCTCAATGCTCATTTTGGCCAAAAAAGTTGCAGACACGAGTGATCACTATTCAACACAACAAGTGGCTGCTCGATAAAGGGTTTAGGGGCCAAGTGTTCGGTTTGAGATTCAGCCATACTGTACTGGCCTCCCCTCCCCTTCCCCCATAGCTCTTA
Source organism: Coregonus clupeaformis (assembly GCF_020615455.1). Lineage (NCBI taxonomy): Eukaryota > Metazoa > Chordata > Actinopteri > Salmoniformes > Salmonidae > Coregonus > Coregonus clupeaformis. Next base: position 17,472,099 of record NC_059192.1, on the reverse strand, counting down.
CTAAGACACATCCCTCCCACTGTAACTCATACTAGGCTCTTCCATCCCCATCCACTCCCTCCCACTGTAACTCATACTAGGCTCTTCCATCACCATCCACTCCCTCCCACTGTAACTCATACTAGGCTCTTCCATCCCCATCCACTCCCTCCCACTGTAACTCATACTAGGCTCTTCCATCACCATCCACTCCCTCCCACTGTAACTCATACTAGGCTCTTCCATCCCCATCCACTCCCTCCCACTGTAACTCATACTCTTCCATCACCATCCACTCCCTCCCACTGTAACTCATACTAGGCTCTTCCATCCCCATCCACTCCCTCCCACTGTAACTCATACTAGGCTCTTCCATCACCATCCACTCCCTCCCACTGTAACTCATACTAGGCTCTTCCATCCCGATCCACTCCCTCCAACTGTAACTCATACTAGGCTCTTCCATCCCCATCCACTCCCTCCCACTGTAACTCATTACTTGCATCCCATACTCTCAGCTGTAGTGTTTCCCATGTTGCTAACACGGAGAGACATGGATCCACCCCTACACACTGAATAATAGCTGTCATTATGTCTAGCTGTGCAAATTATATCGCTTTTCTGTGCTCACCCAAACATGCTCATGTTGCTCCTCTTTCGTCTATCTGTCTGTCTGTCTCGTTCCTCCTGTCTCTCTTTCTCTCTCCCACACACACCTCAAATGACACCTCCTCCTGTGGTTCTCTCACTCTGTTACTCCTCTAGTGTGAAATCTCACACCTCTCTCCCTCTGTCTTTGTCTCTGTTTCTCTCTGTGTCTCTGTCTCTATCTCTGTATCTCTCTGTCTCTGTCTCTGTCTCTGTCTGTCTCTGTCTCTGTCTCTCTGTCTCTGTCTCTCTCTGTCTCTGTCTCTGTCTGTCTCTGTCTGTCTCTGTCTCTGTCTGTCTCTGTCTGTCTCTGTCTGTCTCTCTCTGTCTCTCTCTGTCTCTCTCTGTCTCTCTCTGTCTCTCTGTCTCTGTCTCTGTCTCTGTCTCTGACTCTCTCTCAATTCAATTCGATTCAAATGGCTTTATTGGCATGGGAAACACATGTTTACATTGCCAAAGCAAACAAAATAGATAAGAAACAAAAATGTACAGTAAATATTACACTCACAAAAGTTCCAAAAGAATATAGACATTTCAAATGTGTTATGTACAGTTGAAGCTGGAAGTTTACATACACTTAGGTGGGAGTCATTAAAACTCGTTTTTCAACCACTCCACAAATTTCTTGTTAACAAACTATAGTTTTGGCAAGTCGGTTAGGACATCTAATTTGTGCATGACACAAGTAATTTTTCTAACAATTGTTTACAAACAGATTATTTCACTTATAATTCACTGTATCACACTTCCAGTGGGTCAGACGTTGACATACACTAAGTTGAATGTGCCTTTAAACAGCTTGGAAAATTCTAGAAAATGATGTCATGGCTTTAGAAGCTTCTGATAGGCTAATTGACATAATTTGAGTCAATTGGAGGTGTACCTGTTGATGTACTTCAAGGCCTACCTTCAAACTCTTTGCTTGACATCATGGGAAAATCAAAAGAAATCAGCCAAGACCTCAGAAATAAAATTGGAGACCTCCACAAGTCTGGTTCATCGTTGGGAGCAATTTCCAAACGCCTGAAGGTACCACATTCATCTGTACAAACAATAGTATGCAAGTATAAACACCATGGGACCACGCAGTCGTCATACCGCTCAGGAAGGAGACATGTTCTGTCTCCTAGAGATGAACATACTTTGGTGCGAAAAGTGCAAATCAATCCCAGAACAACAACAAAGGACCTTGTGAAGATGCTGGAGGAAACAGGTACAAAAGTATCTATATCTATAGTAAGACAAGTCCTATATCGACATAACCTGAAAGGCCGCTCAGCAAGGAAGAAGCAACTGCTCCAAAACCACCATAAAAAAGCCAGACTACGGTTTGCAACTGCACATGGGGACAAAGTTCTTACTTTTTGGAAAAAATGTCCTCTGGTCTGATGAAACAAAAATAGATCTGTTTGGCCATAATGACCATCATTATGTTTGGAGGAAAAATGGGGTAACTTGCAAGCCGAAGAACACCATCCCAACCGTGAAGCACGGGTGTGGCAGCATCATGCTGTGGGGGTGATTTGCTGCAGGAGGGACTGGTGCACTTCACAAAATCAATGGCATCATGAGGAAGGAAAATTAGGTGGATATATTGAAGCAACATTTCAAGACATCAGTCAAGGAAGTTAAAGCTTGGTCACAAATGGGTCTTCCAAATTGACAATGACCCCAAACATACTTCCAAAGTTGTGGCAAAATGGCTTAAGGACAACAAAGTCAAGGTATTGGAGTGGCCATCACAAATCCCTGACCTCAATCCTATAGAACATTTGTGGGCAGAACTGAAAAAGCTTGTGCGAGCAAGGAGGCCTACAAACCTAACTCAGTAACACCAGCTCTGTCAGGAGGAATGGGCCAAAATTCACCCAACTTATTGTGGGAAGCTTGTGCAAGGCTACCCAAAACGTTTGACCCAAGTTAAATAATTTAAAGGCAATGCTACCAAATACTAATTGAGTGTATGTAAACTTCTGACCCACTGGGAATGTGATGAAATAAATAAAAGCTTAAATAAATCATTCTCTCTACTATTATTCTGACATTTCACATTCTTTATAATAAAGTGGTGATCCTAACTGACCTAAGACAGGGCATTTTTACTAGGATTAAATGTCAGGATTTGTGAAAAACTGAGTTTAAATGTTTTTGGCTATGGTGTATGTAAACTTCCGACTTCAACTGTATATATATGGTGTTGTAATGATGTGCAAATAGTTAAAGTACAAAGGGTAAAATAAATAAACATACATTTGGGTTTTATTTGCAATGGTGTTTTTTCTTCACTGGTTGCCCTTTTCTTGTGGCAACAGATCACAAATCTTGCTGCTGTGATTGCACACTGTGTTATTTCACCCAATAGATATGGGAGTTTATCAAAATTGGGTTTGTTTTGTGGGTCTGTGTAATCTGAGGGAAATATGTGTCTCTAATATGGTCACACATTTAGCAGGATGTTGGGAAGTGCAGCTCAGTTTCCACCTCATTTTGTGGGCAGTGTGCGCTTAGCCTGTCTTCTCTTGAGAGCCAGGTCTGCCTACTTTCTCAATAGCAAGGCTATGCTTGTTGAGTTTGTACATAGTCAAAGCTTTCCTTAATTTTGGTCAGTCACAGTGGTCAGGTATTCTGCCACTGTGTAGTCTCTCTCTCGCTCTTTCGCTCTCTCGCTCTCTCGCTCTCTCACTCTCTCCCTCCCTCCCTCCCCCCCTCTATCCAACCTAGCTACATGTCAGCCATTTAATCAGAGTGATTATCTTAGCACCAGACACTGAAAAACACATGCTTTCCAGCCAATCTAACAAGCTAGAAATGTACCATCGGCTGAGGAGCACATCCAACTCCACCACTTTCCCCAGAGCAGACTGGAGGGCTGCACCGCACAGATTGACTCAGACACCTGTACAGAGAGCATGTGGGATGTCATTGTGTGCGAGTGCGTGTGCGTGTAGGGGGGGATTATTAGGGGTCAGCAGTATCAGAAGGTCGGCTATAACGGGCTGACTCAGTATGGTGTCATTCTCACCTTTGATTGGTCAGCATTTAGCTAGAACCCGAAGGTCATATTTTGTCATCCAACCTTCCTGTGGCAATGGCACCTGTGTCAACTAACTCATTATTTCACCTAACTCATTATTTCACTTAACTCATTATTTCACCTAACTCATTATGTCACCTAACTCATTATGTAGCTAACTCATTATATCATCTAACTCATTATTTCACCTAAGTCATTATGTCACCTAACTCATTATATCGTCTAACTCGTAATGTCATCTAACTCATTATGTCATCTAACTCATTATGTCACCTAACTCATTATGTAACCTAACTCATTATGTCACCTAATTCATTATGTCACCTAACTCATTATGTAGCTAAATCATTATATAATCTAACTCATTATTTCACCTAACTCATTATGTAGCTAACTCATTATGTCACCTAACTCATTATTGTGGATGTGATTCCCCCCCCCCACACACACACACACACTAACACATTTCATAATATGAACCTAATGCCCTAGCTGTCAGACATATCACACCAAGTGTGCTTACTCTCATGTGTTTACCTTCCCAGTAAATGTTTATCCTAGGATACCAATTTCTACCTCTAGCTAGCTAACATGTGGACACAAAGCTAAGGAGGGGAGGTAGGGGAGGGAAGGAGGGAGGGGAGGGAGGGGAGGGAGGGGAGGGGAGGGAGGGAGAGAGAGGGGGAGAGGTAGAAAGAGAATGTGTGACAGAACTATCTCTGAGCCACTCAGGAATAGCTGGATGTTCAATTTCCTTTAGGGGAAGGAAGGTTGAGGAGTGGAGTGTGTAGCCTGCTAGCCTGCTCTCCTCTCATTTCCTCTAACTGCTCTGCTCTGCATCGGACTGGTCTGGATGGACAGCATCCTGTTTGTGATTGATTTACTTACTATGAGGAGAACTCTCCTTTCTCTCTCACTCTGTCAATATCTATCTATCTATCTATCTATCTATCTATCTATCTATCTATCTATCTATCTATCTATCTCTCTCTCTCTCTCTCTCTCTCTCTCTCTCTCTCTCTCTCTCTCTCTCTCTCTCTCTCTCTCTCTCTCTCTCTCTCTCTCTCTCTCTCTCTCTCTCTCTCTCTCTCTCTCTCTCTCTCTCTCTCTCTCTCTCTCTCTCTCTCTCTCTCTCTCTCTCTCTCTCTCTCTCTCTCTCTCTGCATGCATTTTTTTTTTTTTTTGGAGTTTGAGAGTTTGTATGGAGGGCTCTGTCCTAACTTATTGTCTTGATTAGTTCCTTGGTCTTTTCTTTCATTTTTTATTTTCTATGGTGGAGGGTTAACACACTGTTAGTTTTAATGGTACCCACTGTATTTTTTTCAAAGTTAGGGAGGAAGAGGACAGAGTTTTAGTTTCCTGGGGTTTTGAACGGTGTGGTGTGAGCGATGGCTTCGCAGCCTAGCGCGGAGGAGATGCTGTCATTACGGCATGGATTCAGGTGTGTTCCTGTGAATGGAATTAAGGTGGAGGATGTTCAGCTCGCGGTCGTCGAACAGGTAGGAGCTGAATTTATACATTCCACTTCCAGAATGAACAAAGCTGTGGTTGTGTTCATGAAAATATCAAATTTGGTGGGTAGGCTCATTGCTAGTGGAGTACTTGTAAGGGGTGTGTTGGTGCCAATGTCTCCTATTTCTAACCCTTGGACTAGGGTGGTAGTTGGAAATGTGCCTCCATTTATTACAGATGATCTAATCAGGAAAGAGGTGAGTCGTTTTGTTAAGTTTGCTAGCAGTTTTCGTCTACTGTCGGCAGGTTTTCAGGCAGATGCCGTCAAGCATGTTGTTTCGTTCCGGAGGCAAGTGTTCATGTTTCTGAATAAAAATGAGCAACAGTTAAATATGCATTTTAAAGTGATGCATGGGGAGGGGCTCTAAGCAGGTTTTGCCAGCACAGATAGTCTATGGTGCTTTGAGTGTGGGGATTTGGGGCATAAGAGCTTTGCGTGCCCACATAAAGGCCGTAGACAAGGTGAGGGTACAAGCGCCAGTGGGGGAAATCGAGATCAACGTGCAGGGGGCCATGAGACGCAGGCAGCAGATGCTGGGCCTAATTATGCTATAGATGGTGGTGTAGATGAGGCTGGGCCTAGTTATGCTATAGATGGTGGTGTAGATGAGGCTGGGTCAAGTCATGTCATGGATGGTGGTGTAGATGAGGCTGGGTCTAGTCATGCTATAGATGGTGGTGTAGATGAGGCTGGGTCTAGTCATGTCATGGATGGTGGTGTAGATGAGGCTGGGTCTAGTCATGTCATGGATGGTGGTGTAGATGAGGCTGGGTCTAGTCATGTCATGGATGATGGTGTAGATGAGGCTGGGCCTAGTCATGTCATGGATGGTGGTGTAGATGAGGCTGGGTCCAGTCATGTCATGGATGGTGGTGTAGATGAGGCTGGGCTTAATCAGGTTATGCTAATGGTGGAGGAGAGTATAGTGGGGAAGGGTAAGCGACTAGGGGGGGTGGAGGAGGGTGTCAAGTGGAAGAGAAAAAAGGGGGAGAAGAAAGGAGGAGGGAGGGGAGAGGCTGGTGTGGTGAAAGGCACCAAGGAACCTTTGCCTGGTGCTGGGGGGAAGGCCCCGACTAGAGAGGAAGGGCAGGTGGTCAGGATGGGAGATGGAGATGAGGAGGAGGGAAGTGAGTCTGAGGAAGAGGAAGATGAGGAGGTTTTCTGTTCATACTCCTCCTTAATGGGTCCGGAGCTGACAGCCAGTCATGCAGAGGGGTCAAAGTACACGGTGAGGGAACTGTCAAGTTTCTTGAATGAGACTAAAGGGAACATTTTAATCTTTAAGATTTTTTTTGCGATCCGGGAAAGTTTGTAAGATCAACACGCTATGAAAAATGAGGGGCATGGTTTCCTCTCACCCAGGAAACGGTTTAGGTAGAGGAAGTGGGTCGCAATTGTGCATAAGGGTCTACCTTCAGATGCTGTTTAGATTAACCGTTTTTTTCTTGCACTGGGGCTTTTTGAGTTTTGCTATTGGTCTCTTTCTTTGCTGGCTTTTCTCCCACTTCTTATGGAGACTCTTCGGGTAGGCTCAATTAATAGAAATGGCGCCAGAGATGTGGGAAAGAGGAATCTGTTGGGTGAATATGTAAAAAAAAAAAAAAAAGTACAGGTGATGTTTCTGCAGGAGACACATAATGGTGTGGTGAATGAAGTTGGTGGAAAGGGGCAAGTGTACTGAGCCATGGAACAAATGTTAGTGCATGGGTGACAGTCCTTTTTGCACCGGGTCTGGCCGTAAAAATTTGCTCCTCAAAGGAGGTGTGTAGGGGTAGACTGCATGTAGTAAAAGCAGAAATTAACAAGAAGGGTTTTGCCCTTATAAATGTGTATGTGCCTAACATAGGGGGAGAGAGTGGGCGTCTGTTTGGGTGTCTTAGACAGAAACTCTCACAGGTAGCGCCTGAGGAGATGCTGGTTGTCGGCGGGGACTGGAACTGTACGATGGATTTTACGAAAGACAGAAATAGGGAGGAGCCTCATTCAGGCTCAGTGGGGGTGTTAAGGGACATAATTAAACATTTTGACCTAGTGGATGTTTGGAGAACTAGACATCCCAACACAAGACAGTGTACATGGGTGGATGTATTTGGGGCTAGCGTGAGTGCAGCCCTACTCGATCGGTTTTACATGTCTAGGAATCAGAGCAACAGGCTGTTGGGCGCTACCATTCTCCCGGTGGGTTTTTCGGATCACCACATAACCATGGCTCGGCTGTCTATTTCACCAGGGCCTTGACAGGCATCCTATTGGAAGTTTAATGTAAAGCTCTTACAAGATGCCACTTTTTCCTCAGGTTTCCAGACTTTTTGGGAAAGGTGAGTGCAGGGAAGAGAGGAGTATGAGTCTCTGAGTCAATGGTGGGATGTGGAAAAAGTCAAAATTCTGCTTTTCTGTCAACAGTATACATCTCTCTCATCCTCAGAGGCTAGCAGAGTATTGGGGGAACTAGAGCGTAGTATTAGTGAGATGGAGGTAGAGCTGGTGGGGCAAGGCAATGTAGGCCTCCAGGCTAATTTAGCTGAACTACATAGGGACCTGTGCAGTTTTTTCCAGGTTAAAGCAAAGGGATCACTTGTAAGAGCTAGGTTCTCCATGCTCAAGGAGATGGGTGCTCCCAGCTCCTTCTTCTTTGGTTTGGAAAGACAGAGCGGTGAATCCAAGGGTATGCATTGTCTACGGCTGTCAGATGGGCGGGTGACCTTTGTGGTGGGAGAGATGCGGGAGCAGTCTGTGGAGTTTTATGCTGAGTTTTATAGGGCAGAACTGTGTGATCCTATGTGTGCTCAGGTTTTGTTTGCAGAACTCCCTAAGCTCTCTCTGGCACAGAGGGATGAAATGGACATTCCCCTGTTGTCCCGTGAACTGGCAGAGGCCGTAACCCAGATGTCCCCTGGCCGTGCACTGGGGGTCAATGGACTCCCAGTGGAGTTTGATAAAAAATTCAGGGGAATAATTGGACTGGACTTGTTTTGCGTGTTGTGTGAGTGTGTTGGGGTAGGAGAGTTGACGATGAGCTGCCGTCGGGCGGCTCTGACTCTCCTGCCCAAGAAAGGGGACTTAAGAACTGGAGGCCTGTGGCATTGCTCTCTGCGGACTACAATATATTTGCCAAGGTACTCACTAACATTTACATTTACATTTTCGTCATTTAGCAGACGCTCTTATCCAGAGCGACTTACAAACAGACTGAAGTCCCATCTGGACTCTATAGTACACAAGGACCAGACATATTACGTACCGGGACGCTCAATCACGGACAACTTGTTCTTAATCAGGGACATGTTGGACTTGTCGAGAGGTTCTAATGTGAACTTTGGACTGGTCTCTTTAGATCAAGATACATCTTTTGATAGAGTGGACCATGATTATCTGTTTAAAGTGATTTCTGTGTTTGGGTTTGGGGAAATGATTTTGGCCTTTGTGAAGATGTTATATGCTGGGGTGTCATGTATGGTCAAGGTGGGAGGGGGGCTCAGTAGGCCAGTCTGGGTGAGGCGGGGCATTAGACAAGGATGCCCTCTATTGGGGCAGTTATATACACTAGCCACTGAGCCTTTTTTGGGCCTGCTACGCAGGAGACTGCAAGGAGTCTGCTGGACAGGCATGGGAATGTTGACAGGCATAGCAGTGTTGGTGTATGCAGATGACGTTTCTGTGATGGTCAGGGATGGGCAGGATATGCAGGCACTAGAGACTAGTCTGAAGGTGTCCCAAGTGAAATATAGAGGGAGGGTGCTGATAATCAACAACCTGGTGGCATCTTCCCTGTGGCATAAACTGGCCGTCCTCAACCCCCTCGCCGGTCTGCTAACAGACCTGCAACGCAAGCTGGTGGATTTTTTCTGGTCATCACTGGCTGAGGGCGGTAGTGTTGTATATGTCCGTACATGAAGGAGGACAGGGCCTGATGGAACTGGAGAGCAGGGTGGCTGCATCCTGACTAAAGGCGGCGCAGAGACTGTTGTACCATACTGATGTCGGCTGGAGGGAACCAGCATGCACGCTGCTGAGGAGAGCTGGCGGATTAGGGTTGGACCGGCAGTTATTCCTCATGAGGCTGGAGAGGCTGACTACAGCAGGTCTCTCTGATTTTTACTCTGCGGTGCTGAGGGCCTGGCAGCTACTAAGGCCCACACAAGATGGGGGTGTGGAGCCTGGGCTGTGGGTGTGGGAGGAGCCTATCTTCCACAACCCAGCCATCCTTTTGAGATTGGTTCAGTCGGCCACCCTGCAGAGGTGACTGATGGCAGCGGGTTTACTAAGGCTGGGTGACCTGCGACTGCTGGGAGAGGAGGGGTGGAAAACCCTAGGTAGTCCTGGCACAACAAACAGGACAAACATCTCTTAGGCTGCTGGAGAGATTCCTGGGGGTGTTTGAGCGGCTAAAGGGTGGGCCTGGCAGCTACTAAGACCCACACAAGAAGGGGGTTTGGAGCCTGGGCTGTGGGTGTGGGAGGAGCCTATCTTCCACAACCCAGCCATCCTTTTGATATTGGTTCAGTCGGCCATAGCCCAGGCTCCACCATAATCCCCGCCCCACATACTCCCTGCCACTGATGTGCCTTCACTCCTGTTAGGTTCCTAATGATTCCTTACCTTAATGCATTGGTTTTAGAGGGCTTTACCTCCCACCCCCTCAAACTCCCCCAGGCTCAGTGTGTTAAAATCGAACAAGTCCTCCAGACCCCCTTGTCAGTCCCCAGTCTCTGCCGTCACCTGCAGTGGCGGAAACATTGGTCGCCCCTCCCCCTTTGGAGGGGGCTCTACAAACTCCCAGTACCAAAGAGGTCAGGGGACCTCCAGTGCAGGGTTCTACATGGAGCCCTGGCCACTAACAGTTGGTTGGCACGGGTTGAACCGGGAGTTGGACAGGGGTGTCCTTTCTGTGTCATGAGTGAAACTGTGATTCATGTGTTTTCTGTTGGAATGTCTGTGTGAGAGCTTGGGGGTGGAGTTTACTGTCGGGATGTTTATAATGGGGCACAGGTATTCAGATAAGGAAAATAACAAATGTGTGTTGTTTAATTTTCTGTTTCCTCAGGCAAAGTTGGCTATTTGGCTAACAAGGAGGAACAGGGTCAAAGGTGGGGGGTTAACAGACCCTTTTCTATTATTTACCTACCTCTTTAATGAATACCTGGGATAGTATAAAAGTAATCCTTCGAAAATTGAAGAAGTTCAAGATTACGGTCAATCACCCTCGGTCTGGGGCTCCATGCAAGATATCACCTCGTGGGGCATCAATGATCATGAGGAAGGTGAGGGATCAGCCCAGACTACACGGCAGGACCTGGTCAATGACCTGAAGAGAGCTGGGACCACAGTCTCAAAGAAAACCATAAGAAAACCATTAGTAACACACTACGCCGTTGGTCTGGGGCTCCATGTAAGATCTCACCTCGTGGGGCATCAATGATCATGAGGAAGGTGAGGGATCAGCCCAACTACACGGCAGGACCTGGTCAATGACATGAAGAGAGCTGGGACCACAGTCTCAAAGAAAACCATTAGTAACACACTACGCCGTCATGGATTAAAATCCTGCAGCACATACAAGGTCCCCCTGCTCAAGCCAGCGCATGTCCAGGCCCGTCTGAAGTTTGCCAATGACCATCTGGATGATCCAGAGGAGGAATGGGAGAAGGTCATGTGGTCTGATGAGACAAAAATAGAGCTTTTTGGTCTAAACTCCACTCGCCGTGTTTGGAGGAAGAAGAAGGATGAGTACAACCCCAAGAACACCATCCCAACTGTGAAGCATGGAGGTGGAAACATAATTCTTTGGGGATGCTTTTCTGCAAAGGGGACAGGATGACTGCACCGTATTGAGGGGAGGATGGATGGGACCATGTATCGCGAGATCTTGGCCAACAACCTCCTTCCCTCAGCATTGAAGATGGGTCGTGGCTGGGTCTTCCAGCATGACAACGACCCAAAACACACAGCCAGGGCAACTAAGGAGTGGCTCCATAAGAAGCATCTCAAGGTCCTGGAGTGGCCTAGCCAGTCTCCAGACCTGAACCCAATAGAACATCTTTGGAGGGAGCTGAAAGTCCGTATCCCTGCTGCAGTGTGTGCAAACTTGGTCAAGACCTACAGGAAACGTATGATCTCTGTAATTGCAAACAAAGGTTTCTGTACCAAATATTAAGTTCTGCTTTTCTGATGTATCAAATACTTATGTCATGCAATAAAATGCAAATTAATTACTTAAAAATCATACAATGTGATTTTCTGGATTTTTGTTTTAGATTCCGTCTCTCACAGTCTCTCACAAGTGTACCTATGATACAAATGACAGACCTCTACATGCTTTGTAAGTTGGAAAACCTGCAAAATCGGCAGTGTATCAAATACTTGTTCTCCCCACTGTAGATAGATAAAACAAATGAAAATTAAAAATATACTCTAGAAATAAAAAATAAAAAAATTAGAAAATTATAAATGTAAAACCTTTTTTTACAAAAAATGGTCAAGTGATTGTCCCATTGGCTATCATAAGGTGAATGCACCAATTTGTAAGTCGCTCTGGATAAGAGTGTCTGCTAAATGACGTAAATGTAATATAAATGTATTTAATGGGATGGTCTCTGCGTGCCTTAGGGTGGAATTTGAGTTCTATAAAATGATAAAAAGTGTGGAGATGTTTCAGGAGATATGGTGTTTCGGGGGGCTGTCTGTACAGCTGGGGAAGATGGGATGGATATACTGTTGTAGAAGTGGTGAGGTTTTGGTTATTGTGTGGTGTTGTTTTTTGTATAGTGTGGTAGAGGGCAAGGTGAGTATGCAGTAAAGGGGATATAGCTTTTTTTTAAGGGGTGGGGGGGGGGGGAGTTGAGGTTTTAATGAAATGAGAATGTATCATTAAATAAAGACAAATATATTAATTTCAATTCAAGGGGCTTTATTGGCATGGGAATCATATGTTTACATTGCCAAAGCAAATGAAATGGATAAACAGAAGTGAAATAAACAATAGAAAGTGAACAGTAAATATTACACTCACACAAGTTCCAAAATAATAAAGACATTTCAAATGTCATATTATGTCTATATACAGTGTTGTAGTGATGTGCAAATGGTTAAAGTACAAATGGGAAAATAAATAAACATAAATATGGGTTGTATTTACAGATGTGTTTGTTCTTCACTGGTTGCCCTTTTTTTGTGGCAACAGGTCACAAATATTGCTGCTGTGATGGCACACTGTGGTATTTCACCCAATAGATATGGGAATTTATCAAAATTTGATTTGTTTTCGAATTCTTTGTGGGTCTGTGTAATCTGAGGGAAATATGTGTCTCTAATATGGTCATACATTTGGCAGGAGGTTAGGAAGTGCAGCTCAGTTTCCACCTCATTTTGTGGGCAGTGTGCACATGGTGCCAGGTCTGCCTACGGTGACCTTTCTCAATAGGAACGCTATGCTCACTGAGTCTGTACATAGTCAAAGCTTTCCTTAATCTGGGTCAGTCACAGTGGTCAGGTGTTCTGCTACTGTGTATTCTCTGTTTAGGGCCAAATAGCATTCTATTTTGCTCTGTTTCTTTGTTAATTCTTTCCAATGTATCAAGTAATTATCTTGTTGTTTTCTCATGATATGGTTGAGTCTAATTGTGTTGCTGTCCTGGGGCTCTGTGTGGTCTGTTTGTGTTTGTGAACAGAGTCCCAGGACCAGCTTGCTTAGGGGACTCTTCTCTAGGTTAATCTCTCTGTAGGTGAAGGCTTTGTTATGGAAGGTTTGGGGATCGCTTCCTTTTAGGTGGTTGTAGAATCTTTTCTGGATTTTGATAATTCACAGTACAGTATCGGCCTAAATCTGCTCTGCATGCATTATTTGGTCTTTTATGTTCTACACAGAGGATATTTTTGCAGAATTCTGCATGCAGAGTCTAAATTTGGTGTTTATCCCTTTTTGTGAATTATTGGTTGCTGAGCGGACCCCAGACCTTACCACCATAGAGGGCAATGGGTTCCATAACTGATTCAATTATTTTCAGCCAGATCCTAATTGGTATGTTGAATTTTATGTTCCTTTTGATGGCATAGAAGGCCCTTTTTGCCTTGTCTCAGATCGTTCACAGCTTTGTGGAAGTTACCTGTGGTGCTGATGTTTAGGCCGAGGTATGTATCGTTTTTCGTGTGCTCTGGGGCAACTGTGTCTAGATGGAATTTGTATTTGTGGTCCAGGCAACTGGACCTTCACACACATTTCTTCCCATGCAAAACCCTGCAACTCAGTGAGCTTTAAGGTCTGAATTGCAGCCTGCCACTCACAGAGACACACTGAGCAAGGCTCTGCGGCAAAACGAAATGTGTCTGTGCAAGACACAATGAGACTTTGAATCCTATAATTTTGAAAGCAGAGCTTCCTGTATTCAGGGTCCATGAATGGGAGTCTGCCACTCACACAGTAACAGTGTCACGCTCACATACTTGACTGTGTGCAATAGTAAAGACGTTTCTGCTAGATGAGAGGGTCTACATCTCTCTTCATACGTCTGTCAGCGTCAGAGTCAAGAGACTTAACACATTGGTGAACAGATAGTATTCATGTAGAGTACTAGGAGAGATACTACGGAAGTGCTTACAATCGATGGACTGAAGACATACTCAGTGATGTGTAGTGTATGATATTGCTATGTCTGGGCTCTATTTTCGGAGGCGAAAGTGTACAGTACCAGTCAAAAGTTTGGACACACCTACTCATTCCAGGGTTTTTCTTTATTTTTACTATTTTCTACATTGTATAATACTATTTATTCTTTTTGGCTATCTTCTGGCTATGTTTCAAAACATTGGTGGTCATTTGACCAAGAGACTGTCAATCAAGTGAACACCGCCCGTCTCAACATGTGTAATGATTTCTGTCCTTCGTGGGCTAATAGAAGTGTTGTGTAGCCGATACGTAATGTAGGATGTAGAATGATGAAACAAAGTTTGGTTGCCTTCTAGAGTGTCTGAGGATTGCACAGAAACCGAACTTGACCGGGTGAAACAAGGTTTAGCTGTTTATATTTCATAGATTGTTTTGTTGCAAGTTGAAAGACTCAGAATTCATGTGAAACGCTGTATACATCATGGCTCGTGTTAGGATATAAAAATGGATTTCTAGTCAAATATTGTGTATTGAGCAGCAACTGTCCTGATTTCGGGACACTGATCTAGTAGAGGATATACCATTTAGAGATTATAATTAGAATATACCAATCCAATAGAATGGCCCATAATTTTGCATCGTTAGTATCCCCTCGCTCATCAACTCACATATTCTCCCCCATCATACTTTACTTGACTTCATTTATTTAATCTGTTATACTGTATGTGTGAAATTGGTTTCGGTATAGTTTAAGTTCAGTTTCGAGGCAATTATTGGGGTGATTTAGAAATGGGCACAGCAACATCCACTTTCAGGACAAGGAGTGGAGCAGGCCTCTCTCAGCTGTGTTTCGCTCCCACTATTTATTCTCATCACTCCATCCCACCTGGAAGAAAGAGAGACAAGAGAGAGAAGAGAGAAATAGTGGCTTCCTTTAAAATGTGACTCCCTGCAAAGTGCTCTATTTCACACTTTGCACTGGGTTTTGATGCAATGTTTTTCTTTCTTATTGCGAGGAATGTCACCAGAGAAAAGGTCTCATCTTGTGGAATAGAGAGAGGGGGGGGAGAGAGCGAGGGAGAAAGAGAGGCAGAGAAATAGGTAAAAAGAGAGACAGAGAGAGAGAGAGAACGAGAGAGAGACAGAGATGGAGAGAGAGAGAGAGAGAGAGAGGGAGAGAGAGAGAGAGGGGTATAGAAAGAGGGGTATAGAAAGAGGCAGAGAGAGAGAGAGAGAGAGAGAGAGAGGGAGAGAGAGAGAAAGGGGTAGAAAAAGAAAGAAAGAGAGAGAGAGAGACAGAGACAGAGAGAGGCAAATACAGAGGGAGAGAGAGAGGGAGAGAGAAAGATTCAGAGAGAGAGAAATGAGAGGCGTCAAAGAGAGATGAGATGGGAGAGGGAAGCAACATCACAACACCACACAGCATGCAGTTTGTTTGACATCCTCTAAAGTTACAACACCTTTTGATTGTCTCTCTGTGAAGCAGTGTCACCAAGATGGCAGTTTCCTTCTTCTGTGTCTGTGTCTTCTGGCCTGACTGACTCTCATTTCCCTGTGTGTCCTGAGGGAATGACTGTTGAGGAGTGTGTGTGTGTGTGTGGGTGCGTGGAAGAGCATGCATCGGTCGTGCCATGGCCATAATGAGAAACATTGCTTTGGCTGCATACAGCTATCTGGCAAGGACAAGCAACAGAAGCCCATTGAACAACTCTCTCTGAACAACTCTCTATGAACAACTCTCTGAACAACTCTCTGAACAACTCTCTCTCAACTCTCTCTCTCTCTCTCTCTCTCTCTCTCTCTCTCTCTCTCTCTCTCTCTCTCTCTCCTGCTCTCTCTCTTACACTCTCTCTCTCCTACTCTCTCTCTCTCCTACTCTCTCTCTCTCTCCACTTCTCTCTCTCTCTCTCTCTCTCTCTCTCTCTCTCTCTCTCTCTCTCTCTCTCTCTCTCTCTCTCTCTCTCTCTCTCTCTCTCTCTCTCTCTCTCTCTCTCTCCACTTCTCTCTCTCACTCTCTCTCTCTCTCTCTCTCTCTCTCTCTCTCTTCACTCTCTCTCTCTCTCTCTCTCTCTCTCTCTCTCTCTCTCTCTCTCTCTCTCTCTCTCTCTCTCTCTCTCTCCACTTCTCTCTCTATCTCAAACACACACACACACACACACTACCCATCACACATTACCCCCCACTCCGTCGCCATACCCCCACATCAAATGTCAGGATGGTAGCACAGGCTCCATCTTGAAACCATTTAGTCAGGAAATTGTATAATTCACTCATCTGTTTCTCATTTAGGCCAGGCTGCCTGCTATTCCTGGGATGCTGTAATTAAGGGGCTGTGTGTCTAAGAGCCAGCCGCATGAGTGAGGACACCTCTCTCTGTATCTCTCTCTCTCTCTATTTCTCTCTCTCTCTCTCTCTCTCTCTCTCTCTCTCTCTCTCTCTCTCTCTCTCTCTCTCTCTCTCTCTCTCTCTCTCTCTCTATTTCTTTCAGTTCAATTTCTACTCAAAGGGCTTTATTGGCATGGAAAACGTAAGCAAGTGAAATCTCTCTCTCCCACTCCCCTCTTAACCCTAGCACAATCCTCCGGGAAACACACACAAATCAAATCAAATCAAATAGACATCTTTAGCAGATGTTATTGCGGGAGTAGCAAAATACTTGTGTTCCTAACTCCAACAGTACAATAATAGCTAACAATACACACCAATACACACAAATCTAAAATGTAAAATAATGTAATTAAGAAATATATAAATATTAGGACGAGCAATTTCGGAGTCCGGAGTATAGTATATCTGAAGAATCCGTGGATAGAATAGTATATGTACAGCAATAGTTGAATAGGATGAGCCTTGACTAGAATACGGTATATACATACGGTATGTAGTCCCGTGTAGCTCAGTTGGTAGAGCATGGTGTTTGCAACGCCAGAGTTGTGGGTTCGATTCCCACGGGGGGCCAGTATGAAAATGTATGCACTCACTAACTGTAAGTTGCTCTGGATAAGATCGTCTACTAAAATGTAAAATTGTATGTAAACATTATTAAAGAGACCAGTGTTCCATTATTAAAGTGGCCAGTGTTCCATGTCCAGCTTTGATGCACCTGTACTGACCTTGCCTTCTGGATGATAGAGGGGTGAACAGACCGTGGCCTTCCTTTGACACCGGGTGCTGTAGATGTCCTGAGGGGCTCCCGGTGATGCGTTAGGCTGACCGTACCACCCTCTGGAGTGCCCTGCGGTTGCGGACGGTGCAGTTGCCGTACCAGGCCGTGATAAAGCCTGACAGCATGCTCTCAATGGTGCATCTGTAAAAGTTTGTGAGGGTCTTAGGGGCCAAGACAGATTTTTTCATTCTCCTGAGATTGAAAAGGCACTGTTGAGCCTTCTTCACCACAAGGTCTGTGTGGGTGGACCATTTCAGATTGTCAGTGATGTGTACGCCGAGGAACTTGAAGCTTTCCACCTTCTCCACTGCGGCCCCGTCGATGTGGATGGGGGCGTGTACCCTCTGCTGTCTCCTGAAGTCCACGATGAGCTCCTTCGTTTTGTTGACGTTGAGGGAGAGGTTCTTTTCCTGGCACCGCTCCACCAGGGCTCTCACCTCCTCCCTGTAGGCTGTCTCGTCATTCTTGGTAATCAGGCCTACCACTGTTGTGTCGTCTGCAAACTTGGTGATTGAGTTGGCCACGCAGTCATAGGTATACAGGGGGTACAGGAGGGGGCTGAGCACGCTCCCTTGTGGGGCCCCAGTGTTGAGGATCAGCTTAGTATAGGTGTTGTTACCTACCTTCACCACCTGTGGGGCGGCCCGTCAGGAAGTCCAGAACCCAGTTGCACAGGGCGGGGTAGAGACCCAGGGCCCCGAGCTTAATGATGAGCTTGGAGGGTACTATTTTGTTGAATGCTGAGCTGTAGTCAATGAACAGCATTCTTACATAGGTATTCCTCTTGTCCAGATGAGATAGGGTAGTGTGCAGTGCGATGGTGATTGCATCATCCATGGATCTATTGGGGCGGTATGCAAATTGCAGTGTGTTTAGTGTGTCGATTAAGGTGGAGGTTATATGATCCTTTACTAGCCTCTCAAAGCACTTCATGATGAGAGAAGTGAGTGCTACAGGGCGATAGTAATTTAGTTCAGTTACCTTCGCTTTCTTGGGTACAGGAACAATGGTGGCCCTCTTGAAGAAATTGGGAATGACAGACGGTACATGGAGAGATTTAATATGTCCGTAAACACTCCAGCCAGCTGGTCTGTGCATGCTCTGAGGACGCGGCTAGGGATGCAGTCTGGGCCGGCAGCCTTGCGAGGGTTAACACACTTAAATGTCTTACTTATGTCGGCCACGGAAAATGAGAGCTCACAGTCCTTGGGAGCGGCCCATGTCAGTGGCGCTGTGTTATCCTCAAAGCGGGCGAAGAAGATGTTTAGCTGTCCAGGAGCAAGACATCGGTGTCTGCGATGTGGCTGGTTTTCCCTTTATAATCCGTGATTTTCTGGAGACCCTGCCACATACGTCTTGTGTATGAGCCATTGAATTGCGTCTCCATTTTGTCTCTGTACTGACGTTATGCCTGTTTGATTGCCTTATGGAGGGCATATCATATTCCCAGTCACCTTACCTTGGTTACCAAGGACACTTCAGTATGCTAAATGGTGGTTAAATGCGGTGGTTCACGCTTTTCAGTTTTGTGCGAATGCTGCCATCTACCCAAGGTTTTTGGTTTGGATAGGTTTTAATCGTCACAGTGGGAACAACATCCCCTATACACTTCCTGATGAACTCAGTCACCATGTCAGTGTATACGTCAATGTTATTCTCAGAGGCAACCCGGAACATTTACCTGTCCGTGTGATCAACATGGATTCTGATTGGTCAGATCAGTGTTGAATAGACCTTAGCACGGGTACTTCCTGTTTGAGTTCATGCCTATAGGAAGGGAGGAGCAAAATGGAGTGGTGATCTGATTTGCCGAAGGCAGGTCGGGGGAGGGCCTTGTAGCCATCCCCGAAAGGAGAGTAACAATGGTCGAGAGTTTTGGCAGGCATTGAGTTGATAGAACTTCAGTAGCGTTTTCCCCAGCTGTAATGAATGCGTCCTGCAGTTTCCAGTTTGAACAAGGTCCAGTGTAGTTCCTTGAGAGCTGTCGTGGTATCGGCTTGAGGGGGAATATACACAGCTGTGACGATGACCGAAGACAAATCTACAGGGAGGTAATGCAGTCGGCATTTGATTGTGAGGTATTCTAGGTCGGTGAACAAAAGGACTTGTGTTCCTGTACATTACCACAATCACACCATAAGTAGTTAATCATGAAACATACACCTCCGCCTTTCTTCTTCCCGGAGAGTTCTTTATTCCTATCCGCACGATGTATTCAAAAACATGCTGGCTGTATGGATGGGGACAGTATATCCGGAGAGAGCCACACACATACACACATACATGCACTCCTCAAACATAATATTGTGGACCTATTCCATTAGGGACAGATTCCACAGGTCTAAAAGTACAGTGGATTTACACTGTGGAGAAGCAAAATGTTTGAACCCCAGATCACTGTCACAGCTATCCCACTGTCCTGGGTTAGAGTCCTGGGTTAGAGTCCAGGGTTAGAATCCTGGGTTAGCGTCCTGTGTTCAAATCAAATCAAATCAAATGTTTTTTGTCACATGTGCCGCATACAACAGGTTTATGTATACCTTACCGTGAAATGCTTACTAACAAGCCCTTAACCAACAATGCAGATTTTTTAAAAAGTAAGTAATGAAATATTTGCACTAAAAATCTATATATAATAATAATCTTAAGTAAGAAAAAAAGTAACACAATTTAATAACAATAACCAGGCTATATACACTGCTCAAAAAAATAAACGGAATACTTAAACAACACAATGTAACTCCAAGTCAATCACACTTCTGTGAAATCAAACAGTCCACTTAGGAAGCAACACTGATTGACAATACATTTCACATGCTGTTGTGCAAATGGAATAGACAACAGGTGGAAATTATAGGCAATTAGCAAGACACCCCCAATAAAGGACTGGTTTTGCAGGTGGTGACCACAGACCACTTCTCAGTTCCTATGCTTCCTGGCTGATGTTTTGGTCACTTTTGAATGCTGGCGGTGTTTTCACTCTAGTGGTAGCATGAGACGGAGTCTACAACCTACACAAGTGGCTCAGGTAGTGCAGCTCATCCAGGATGGCACATCAATGCGAGCTGTGGCAAGAAGGTTTGCTGTGTCTGTCAGCGTAGTGTCCAGAGCATGGAGGTGCTACCAGGAGACAGGCCAGTACATCAGGAGACATGGAGGAGGCCGTAGGAGGGCAACAACCCAGCAGCAGGACTGCTACTTCCGCCTTTGTAAAAGGAGGAGCAGGAGGAGCACTGCCAGAGCCCTGCTTAATGACCTCCAGCAGGCCACACATGTGCATGTGTCTGCTCAAACGGTCAGAAACAGACTCCATGAGGGTGGTATGAGGGCCCGACATCCACAGGTGGGGGTTGTGCTTACAGCCCAACACCGTGCAGGATGTTTGGCATTTGCCAGAGAACACTAAGATTGGCAAATTCGCCACTGGCGCCCTGTGCTCTTCATAGATGAAAACAGGTTCACACTGAGCACATGTGACAGACGTGACAGAGTCTGGAGACGCCGTGGAGAACGTTCTGCTGCCTGCAACATCCTCCAGCATGACCGGTTTGGCGGTGGGTCAGTCATGGTGTGGGGTGGCATTTCTTTGGGGGGCCGCACAGCCCTCCATGTGCTCGCCAGAGGTAGCCTGACTGCCATTAGGTACCGAGATGAGATCCTCAGACCCCTTGTGAGACCATATGCTGGTACGGTTGGCCCTGGGTTCCTCCTAATGCAAGACAATGCTAGACCTCATGTGGCTGGAGTGTGTCAGCAGTTCCTGCAAGAGGAAGGCATTGATGCTATGGACTGGCCCGCCCGTTCCCCAGACCGGAATCAAATTGAGCACATCTGGGACATCATGTCTCGCTCCATCCACCAACGCCACGTTGCACCACAGACTGTCCAGGAGTTGGCGGATGCTTTAGTCCAGGTCTGGGAGGAGATCCCTCAGGAGACCATCCGCCACCTTATCAGGAGCATGCCCAGGCATTGTAGGGAGGTCATACAGGCACATGGAGGCCACACACACTACTGAGCCTCATTTTGACTTGTTTTAAGGACATTACATCAAAGTTGGATCAGCCTGTAGTGTGGTTTTCCACTTTAATGTTGAGGGTGACTCCAAATACAGACCTCAATGAGTTGATACATTTGATTTCCATTGATAATTTTTGTGTGATTTTGTTGTCAGCACATTCAACTATGTAAAGAAAAAAGTATTTAATAAGATTATTTCATTCATTCAGATCTAGGATGTGTTATTTTATTGTTCCCTTAATTTTTTTGAGCAGTGTACATATAGAGTACCAGTACAGAGTCAATGTGCAGATACAGATTAGTCAAGGTAAATTGAGGTAATATGTACATGTAGGTAGGGGTAAAGTGACTATGCATAGACAATAAACATTGAAAAATAGCAGTGTAAAAAAGGGGGTCAATGCAAATACTCTGGGTAGATATTTGATTAACTGTTTAGCAGTCTAATGGCTTGGGGGTATAAGCTGTTAAGGAGTCTTTTGGACCTAGACCTGGCGCTCTGGTACTGCTTGCCATGAAGTAGCAGAGAGAACAATCTATGACTAGGGTGGCTGGAGTCTTTGACCATTTCTAAGGCCTTCCTCTGACACCGCCTGGTATATAAGTCCTGGATGGCAGGAAGCTTGGCCCCAGTGATGTACTGGGCCATACGCACTACCCTCTGTAGCGCCTTGTGGCCGGATGCCGAGCAGTTGCCATACCAAGCGGTGATCCAACTAGTCATGCCAAGTCTTTTCAGACTCCTGAGGGGAAATAAGCATTGTCGTGCCCTCTTTATGACTGTCTAAGTGTGTTTGGACCATGATAGTTTGTCAATGATGTGGACGCCAAGGAACTTGAAGCTTGACCCGTTCCACTACAACCCAGTCGATTTGAATGGTGGCGTCCACCATTTTCCTGTAGTACACAATCAGGTCTTTTGTCTTGCTCATGTTGAGGGAGAGGTTGTTGTCCTGGCACCACACTGACAGGTCTCTGACTTCCTCCCTGTAGGCTGTCTCATCATTGTTGGTGATCAGGCCTACCACAGTTGTGTCGTCGGCAAACTTAATGATGGTGTTTGATTCGTACGTGGCCACACAGTCGTGGGTGAACAGGGAGTACAGGAGGGGACTAAGCATGCACCCCTGAGGGGCCCCCGTGTTGAGGATCAGGGTGGCAGATGTGTTGTTGCTTACCCTTACAACCTGTTAAATGCCCATCAGGATGTCCAGGATTCAGTTGCAGAAGAAGGTGTTTATTCCCAGGGTCCTTAGCTTAGTTATGAGCTTTGTGGGCAGCATGGTGTTGAACACTGAGCTGTAGTCAACAAACAGCATTCTCATGTAGGGGTTCATTTTGTTCAGGTGGGAAAGGGCAGTGTGGAGTGCAATGGAGATTGCGTCATCTGTGGATATGCTGGGGCGGTATGCAAATTGTAGTGGGTCTAAGGTTTTTGGGATGATGGTGTTGATATGAGCCATGACCAGCCTTTCAAGCACTTTATGGCTACAGATCTGAGTGCTACGGTGAGGCAGGTTACCTTGGCGTTCTTGGGCACAGGGACTATGGTGGTCTGCTTGAAACATGTAGGTATTACAGACTGGGTCAGGGAGAGGTTGAACATGTCAGTGAAGACAGTTGCCAGCTGGTCAGCGCAGGCTCTGAGTATGCATCCTGGTAATCCATCTGGCCCTGCGGCCTTGTGAATGTTAACCTGTTTAAAGGTCTATCTCACATCAGCTACGGAGAGCGTGATCACACAGTCATCCGGAACAGCTGGTGCTCTCATGCATGGTTCAGTGTTGCTTGCCTCAAAGTGAGCATTGAAGGCATTTAGTTTGTCTGGTAGGCTCGCGTCACTGTGCAGCTCGCGGCTGGGTTTCTATTATGTAATCCATAATAGTTTGCAAGCCCTGCCACATCCAACGAGCTTCAGAGCCAGTGTAGTAGGATTCAATCTTAGTCCTGTATTGAAGCTTTGCCTGTTTAATGGTTCGTAGGAGGGCATAGCGGCAATTTTTATAAGCCTCCGGATTAGTGTCCCGCTCCTTGAAAGCGGCAGCTCTACCCTTTAGCGCAGTGCAGATGTTGCCTGTAATCCATGGTTTCTGGTTGGGATATGTACGTACGGTCAATGTGGGGACGACGTCATCGATGCATTTATTGATGAAGCCGGTGACTGATGTGGTATACTCGTCAATGCTATCGGATGAATCCCGGAACATAATCCAGTCTGTGCTAGCAAAAACAGTCCTGTAGCTTAGCATCCGCATCATCAGACCACTTCTGTATTGATCAAGTCACTAGTACTTCCTGCTTGAGTTTTTGAAAGCAGGAATCAGAAGGATAGAATTATGGTCAGATTTGCCAAATGGGAGGCGAGGGAGAGCTTTGTATGTCTCTATGTGTGGAGTAAAATCATATTTTTTTTTCTCTGGTTGCACATGTGACATGCTGGTAGAAATGAGGTAAAATGCATTTAAGTTTTCCTGCATTAAAGTCCCCGGCCACTAAGAGTGCCGCTTCTGGATGAGCATTTTCTTGTTTGCTTATGGCCTTATGCAGCTCTTTGGGTGTGGTCTTAGTGCCTGCATTGGTTTGTGGTGGTAAATAGACAGCTACGAAACATACAGATGAAGACTCTCTTGGTAAATAGTGTAGTCTACAGCTTATCATGAGGTACTCTACCTCAGGAGAGCAAAACCTTGAGACTTCCTTAATATTAGAGATTGCGCACCAGATGTTGTTGACAAATAGACACAGACAACCACCCCTCGTCTTACCGGAGGTTGTTGTTCTGTCTTGCCGATGCACAGAAAACCCAGCTAACTATATTATCCATGTCCTCGTTCAGCCACGACTCGGTGAAACATAAGCTATTACTGTTTTTAATGTCCTGTTGACAGGATAGTCTTGATCGAGCTCATTCAGTTTATTCTCCAGTGATTGGTAGGATAGTCTGGAACGGAGCTCATCCAGTTTATTCTCCAGTGATTGTACGTTCGCCAGTAGGACGGATGGTAAAGGTGGATTATCCACTCGCCAACAAATTCTCACCAAGCACCCCGACCTGCGTCCCCTGTATCGGCGTCTCCTCTTCATGCGAATGACAGGGATTTGGCCTGGTCCGGGAGGAGCTGTAAATCTTTCACCTTCGATTTAATGAAATTGCTGATTAAAATGTACTCTATCTAGGTAAACTGGACTTTCTATGGTAGCGTCCCAAATGGAACCATATTCCCTATATAGTGCACTACTTTTGTCCAGAATATGGGCCCTGGTAAAAAATAGTGCACTAGTGCAGTGGTTCCCAAACTGTGGGCCTTCTTCTATTTGTTTTTGTATTTTTTTTAAAGGAACTCAGTGCGACTTTCAACTTCCTCTTGAAAGTTGTAATAGTAGAATGCACAACGTGAAATTTCAAAATTGGGTATTCCTCTTGTCATGTCGGTCATGTCAGTCATTGCATACCCCTGGCGGGCCGGAGAAATGGGCCAGTAACCGAAAGGTTGCTCAATCGAATCCCAGAGCCGACAAGGTAAAAATCTGTTGTTCTCCCTCTGAGCAAAGCAGTTAACCCCCAATAACGGTTCCCCGGGCACCAATGACGTGGATGTCGATTAAGGCAGCCCCCCGTACCTCTGTGATTCAGAGGGGTTGGGTAAAATGCGGATCAGTTGAATGCATTCAGATGTACAACTGACTAGATATCCCCCTTTCCCCATAGAGAGCTATTTATAACTTGTCAGAAATGTTCAGATCAACTAGCCCATGTCAATTAACGTTTTTTAGGCCATAAATTTTGTAGTAATGTTTGAGTCACTCAAATATCACACAAATACACATTAGACATGGCAAAATGTATAGAATTGCAAGAAAATGAGCTTTAAATGGCAAAATGTTCTCTGCACCCCATTACAAAATGTGTAGAATTGCAGGAAATAAGCTTTAAACCTGAAAAATTTTCTGTCCACCAACAAGTGGGGTGTGAACTGTCATGACAGTGCTTGTGCCCATAGAAGTAGACATGGTGCCCGCACGTAGGGTGGGGGTGGGGGGGGGGGCGGGTGATGTTCCCCAATGCTGGAAGGGGGGCCTGAGTGAAAAGGTTTGGGAAACCCTGCACTAGTGAATAAGGTGCCATTTGGTATGCACCCTTTGACTTCAAATTGGCTCTTATTCTCCTTCCACAAGGTTAGTTAGTCCTCTGTGGAATGTCATTCCAGGCCACTTAGTTGGGTATGATAAGAGAGACGGACTGTTTTAGGTCATACATCATGGAACCAATTAGCTAGACGTCCTTAAAATAACTCCCTGGCTGGACCCCTATCGGTCCTCAAAGTGGAGCGACCCGGGACGAGATGGCATCATTCAAAACCTTGTGGGTGAGTGTTGAGCATGTTATCGACATGACACAGTAGACTGAACTGAAGACACTTTTCACCAGAACAAATAAGAAAGTCAGTCAGCCAAACACACACACACACACACACACACAAACACACACACACAAAAACACACACACACACACACACACACACACACACAGAGACACACACACAAACACACACACACACACACACACACACACACACACACACACGCAGGCACACACACACACACACACACACACAAACACGCACACACACACACACATGCACACACACACAAACACACACACACAGAGACTCACAGATACAGTGAGGCTGCCTCCCCACACTGTAATCTTGAAACCTCCAGCCAATGCTTTTTATCCAATTAATTAGTGATTATTGGCTAGGGCTCTGTGTGTGTGTGTGTGTGTGTGTGTGTGTGTGTGTGTGTGTGTGTGTGTGTGTGTGGAGGCCAGGTCATCTGCTGCAGCACTCCATCACTCTCCTTCTTGGTAAAATAGCCCTTACACAGCCTGGAGGTATGTTTGTGTCATTGTCCTGTTGAAAAACAAATGATAGTCCCACTAAGCCCAAACCAGATGGGATGGCGTATCGCTGCAGAATGCTGTGGTAGCCATGCTGGTTAAGTGTGCCATGAATTCTAAATAAATCACAGACAGTGTCACCAGCAAAGCACGCCCACACCATCATACCTCCTCCTCCATGCTTTACGGTGGGAACTATACCTGCGGAGATCATCCGTTCACCCACATCGCGTCTCACAAAGACACGACGGTTGGAACCAAACATCTCCAATTTGGACTCCAGACCAAAGGACAAATTTGCACCGGTCTAATGTCCATTGCTCGTGTTTCTTGGTCCAAGCAAGTCTCTTCTTATTATTGGTGTCCTTTAGTAGTGGTTTATTTGCAGCAATTCGACCATGAAGGCCTGATTCACACAGTCTCCTCTGAACAGTTGATGTTGAGATATGTATCTTACTTGAACTCTGTGAAGCATTTATTTGGGCTGCAATTTCTGAGGCTGATAACTCTGATCCTCTGCAGCAGAGGTAACTCTGGGTCTTCCATTCCTGTGGCGGTCCTCATGAGAGCCAGTTTCATCATAGCGCTTGATGGTTTTTGCGACTGCACTTGAAGAAACTTTCAAAGTTCTTGAAATGTTCCGTATTGCCTGACCTTCATGTCTTAAAGTAATGATGGACTGTCGTTTCTCTTTGCTTATTTAAGCTGTTCTTGCCATAATATGGACTTGGTCTTTTACCAAATAGGGAAATCTTCTGTATACCCCCCGTACCTTGTCACAACACAACTGATTGGCTCAAATGCATTAAGAAGGAAATAAATTCCACAAATTAACCTTTAAGAAGGCACACCTGTTAATTGAAATGCATTCCAGGTGACTACCTCATGAAGCTGGTTGAGAGAAGGCCAAGAGTGTGCAAAGCTGTCATCAAGGCAAAGGGTGGCTATTTCTGCGGTTGTCCCCATAGGAAAACCCTTTTTGGTTCCAGGTAGAACACTCTGTGGAAAGGGATCTACCTGGAACCAAAAGGGATCTACATGGATCCAAAAGGAATCTACCTGGAACCAAAAGGGATCTACCTGGAACCAAAAGAGTTCTACCTGGATCTATCTGGAACCAAAAGGGTTCTACATGGAACCAAAAGGGATATACCTAACACCAAAAGGGATTTACCTGGAACCAAAAGGGTTCTACCTGGAACCAAAAGGGTTCAATCAATCTAATTTTATTTAGAAAGCCCTTTTTACATCAGCAGTGCTATACAGACACCCAGCCTAAAACCCCAAACAGCAAGCAATGCAGATGTAGAAGCACGGTGGCTAGGAAAAACTCCCTAGAAAGGCAGAAACCTAGGAAGAAACCTAGAGAGGAACCAGGCTCTGAGGGGTGTCCGGTCCCCTTCTGGCTGTGCCGGGTGGAGATTATAACAGTACATGGCCATTAAGGCCAGATTTTTCTCCAAGATAGATGACCAGCAGGGTCAAATAATAATCACAGTGGTTGTAGAGGTTGCAACAGGTCAGTACATCAGGAGTAAATGTCACTTGGCTTTTCATAGCCGGGCATTTAGAGGTTGAAATAGCAGGTGCGGTAGAGAGAGAGAGTTGAAAACAGCAGGTCTGGGACAAGGTAGCACGTCCGGTGAACAGGTCAGGGTTCCATAGCCGCAGGCAGAAGAGTGGAAACTGGAGTAGCAGCAGGACCAGGTGGACTGGGGACAGTCAGGAGTCATCAGGCCAGGTAGTCCTGAGGCATGGTCCTAGGGCTCAGGTCCTCCGGGAGGGGAGGGAGAGAGGGAGAGAGAGAGAATTAGAGGGAGCATACTTAAATTCACACAGGACACCGGATAAGACAGGAGAATAACACCAAATATAACAGACTGACCCTAGCCCCCCGGCACATAGACTATTGCAGCATATATACCGGAGGCTGAGACGGGGGGGGTGCTCGGGAGACCCTGGTACCAAAAGGGATCTACCTGGAACCAAAATGGATCCTCCTGGAACCAAAAGGGATCTACCTGGAACCAAAAGGGTTTTATTAAGGACAATTACTATCAACTACAAACATGCCTGTAGTCCCATCTGGATAGAACAAGAATAGCAAAGCCTCCTTTACTGGCTCAAATAGCTGACCAATCAGCCTGTTACCAACCCTTAGTAAACTTCTTGAAAAAATGATGTTTGACCAGATACAATTCTATTTCAGAGTGAACAAACTGACAACAGACGTTCAGCACGCTTATAGGGAAGGACACTCAACAAGCAGGGCACTTACACAAATCACTAATGATTGGCTGAGAGAAATTGATGATACAATGATTGTGGGGGCCGTCTTGTTAGACTTAAGTGCAGCTTTTGACATTATCGATCATAGTCTGCTGCTGGAAAAGCGTATGTGTTATGTCTTTCCACCACTTTCCACCACCACTATAATGTTTTGTCGCACCTAGGCCAGTATGAAAAATGTATGCACTCACTAACTGTAAGTCGCTCTGGATAAGAGCGTCTGCTAAATGACAAAAAAAGAAAGAAAAAAAAAGAAGGGTGTTCTTTAATGGAAGCCTCTCCAACATAATCCAGGTAGAATCAGGAATTCCCCAGGGTAGCTTTTTAGGCCCCTTACTTTTTTCAATCTTTACTAACGACATGCCACTGGCTTTGAGTAAAGCTAGTGTGTCTATGTATGCGGATGACTCAACACTATACACGTCAGCTACTACAGCAACTGAAATGACTGCAACACTTAACAAAGAGTTGCAGTTAGTTTTAGAATGGGTAGCAAGGAATAACTTAGTCCTATATATTTCAAAAACTAAAATTATTGTTTTTGGGACACATCATTCACTAAACCCTAAACCTCAACTACATCTCCTAATGAATGATGTGGAAATTGAGCAAGTTGAGGTGACTAAACTGCTTGGAGTAACCCTGGATTGTAAACTGTCATGGTCAAAGCATATTGATACAACAGTAGCTAAAATGAGGAGAAGTTTTTACATTTTCAGTCATTTAGCAGACGCTCTTATCCAGAGCGACTTACAGTTAGTGAGTGCATACATAATTTTTTCATTTTTCATACCCCCCGTGGGAATCGAACCCACAACCCTGGCGTTGCACACGCCATGCTCTACCAACTGAGCTACATCCCAGCCGGCCATTCTCTCCCCTACCCTGGACGACGCTGGGCCAATTGCGCGCCGCCCCATGGGTCTCCTGGTCACGGCCGGCTACGACAGAGCCTGGATTTGAACCAGGATCTCTAGTGGCACAGCTAGCACTGCGATGCAGTGCCTTAGACCACTGCACCACTCGGGCAAAGTATGTCCATAATAAAGCGCTGCTCTACCTTCTTAACAACACTATCAACAAGGCAGGTCCTACAGGTCCTAGTTTTGTCGCACCTAGACTACTGTTCAGTAGTGTGGTCAGGTGCCACAAAGAGGGACTTGGGAAAATTGCAGTTGGCTCAGAACAGGGCAGCAGGGCTGGCCCTTAAAAGTACACGGAGAGATTGTACTTTTAAGTGGAGGAGAGATTGACTTCATCACTACTTGTTTTTGTGAGAGGTGTTGACAAGCTGAATGTCGGACACCCATGCATACCCCACAAGATGCCACCAGAGGTCTCTTCACAGTCCCCAAGTCCAGAACAGACTATGGGAGGTGCACAGTACTACATAGAGTCATGACTACATGGAACCCTATTCCACATCAGGTAACTAATGCAAGCAGTAGAATCAGATTTAAAAAACAGGTAAAAATACACAGCGTGGACTGTGAAGATACACACAAAGGTACAGACACATGCATACGCATACGTTGTGATATTGTTGTATGGTGGTATTAAACATTTTGTATTGTAGATTTGTAGTGGTGTAATAATGTTATATGATGTACTGTTTTCTCTTTTGTTTTACATGTAATGTAAGTGCTTTAATATGTTTGGACCCCAGAAAGAGCTAATGGGGATCCCAAATACAAAATACAAATACACTAAAGACCTGCGCTGAAGAGCTGCACTAAAGTGCAATAGAAATTTCAAGGCAATGTTCCCGCTTTAAGGGAGACTGCATTCACTGTTGATTGAATTGAGCCCTTACCCTTTAGTGGTGGGTTGTGGCAGTCATGTTGTCTGAGAAGTAGGCTAATCATTAGATCCCCTTAGGGTTAAAGGTCAATTGAAGGGTAAATTGTATGTGGGATGAGAGACTACAAGAATAAAGAGGTATGGTTCAAACTGTTTAGAAATCAGTCTTTAAACCCTGATCTTAATATGTTTGGGTTATTATCTCTATTTTACCTCTGGCATTGCATCTGACTCAATGTCATGTTCATGTGGACTATACAATATGTTATTCATACAATCCATTTGGACCATACACAGCAAATTCTCCAGTGTTGAATCAACACTGATGGTGTTAAATGTAACACTGTTCCAGTGTCTGTACGGGCCCACACTTTTCAGTGTTAAATTAAGAATTTGCTTAGTGTAAAACCTTATTTGCATATTTCCCAGTGTGCCTAGCCTTTTGAGTGAATTGTAGAGTTGCCACCCATGTCTGAATTTGTTAGTGACAGAGACATGGTTGTTGCATTCATTCATTGTCAGTCCTGTCACCTTCACCAAGTGAGATCCTAAGCAAATATGTTATCATTAAAATTAAAGTCTTTATGACAATACAATACATATTGCATACAGCCTTATTTTGAGGCCTGGCTTTACCCTAAAACAGTGGCCTGAAACTCATGGTTTAGAAGCCACATCAGGCCTCCAGTCACATTATCCTGTCTTGCAAAAATGATGTGTACGTCCTACTGGAATCAAGCCAGAGTGGGGATATGGGTTTATTCACCCGCAATCTGCGTTCATAATGACTGCCAGGGTTGGGAAGACTAAGATATGAGACTACCTAAAGCATCTAAACATGGAACAACCATTTCAGTAACAGGTGCAATAAATCCAAGTAACAAATTTGAATTAGTTTATTTATATTTGAGTAGCGTAATATTAATTAATCATTCAATCATTCAATAGATATCGAAAAAAAAAAAAATGTATTTTTTTCTTACCTGCAATAGAGTATGCTGGGAAATATGATTGTAATACATTGCTAAAACCAAGTATAGAGTTTATTTGTTATAATTCATTGGTATTAGATTTAAAAGGTGATCGAATAGCTCCTGATTTGTAATGTCATTAATGCATTTCTTTTGAAGCAATGTTTAAAAAATGTTTACAAGTGAATAGGTTGGTTTACTTTTAAGTTAAAATTTCCCACGTATCTCGTTAAAGTTTTGACCAATGAGCTAACTTGTTAAGTTGTGGCCAATGGGAGAGTGGACTGGTTGCTGGGAAAGAAAAGAGAGGGAAAAGTTGAAAGAAGGGAGAGGAGAGACGTTAGTGGGGTTGGTGAAGGAAAAACGACCAAAGGAAACGATACAAGAGAAAACAAAACCATACCTACAGAGTTTTTTTTAAAGGGAAATCCTGATTTTATTTCTATAAGAGAGTGTTTATTATTCCGTTAAGAAAGACCTAGTAGAGACTGAAGCTGCCGTCGCATTGAGGAGACATTCGACATCCTAGAGGTTAGCCTAGCATCGTGCAAAACTTGGAGAGAATTGCTTGTGACGATCAACGAGTTCGGGTTTCCAACGGATGTCTGTTGCTGCTACCGAGTACTGGCTGCATTGATAGCTGTGTTCGCTGTGGATCTTGTGAGGACACCTGCACGGAACTACTATATTTTGCTGAGGCATTATCTACAAGTAGTGAGTAACTACAAATGTGTGGTGGACTTCGGGACTTTATGTATGTCGTCATTTTTTTATGAGCTCCAACGCGCGCCCAGGGTTTAAGCAAGCTTGCAAATAATTTGGACATGGGTTGTGGAAAAATCATTGGGGTTTATTATTTTTATTTCTTTTGATGTGATACATTGAAAATATGATTAATATAGATATTGAACCTTATGTCTGTTGTATTGGTGGAGTCATTTACTGTTTCAGTTTAATTTAGTGCATGGGAAAGCATATCCTTATAATAATAACCAAGTCTATAATCATTCTATCTGAAGTTAATACCCTATTTGTCATTCACCCTAGCAAGTTAACAATAGGGATTCTTATTAGAGATGTCCTTCTCACCTAATATCCCATGCTGTTCAGATATTCTAAATAAGGTAATATTGTGAGAGTCAAATTCGAGCCTGGTGAGAGGTTTACATTTTTGGGGGCTCGTCCGGGACCTTGGTTATTGTTGATGGGATATTTTTGACTCATTTGACAATTTTGAGTTGAAATTTTGGATTTTCTTCTGACATTGCTGTATAGCCATAAACCTACAACATGCATGTTGAAGAGATTGTTACCTGGTGTAGAGAGAAACAGCTAGCTACTAATCGTGCAGTTGTCCTTAGCAGTGTTACAGATGATGTGTCTGATGAGGTTCTGCTGGAAACGCTGACTTATGTTAAGGCTTTTGGTAAAATTAGACTGTGTGGTCGTTGTTCTTATTCAGCTGGTAAAAAGCAGTATGTTTTGGTAGAGATATCAAACAACCTTACCGAAATAGCTGTGCCAAGTGTTGTTGGGATACCTGGAGAGTTGGGTCCCTGGCCTGTACATGTAGTTTCACAAGTCACATCTCCAGTTGAGAGAGAGGGTGAAGATTTCCAGGCAAAGCTATTATCCTTTCTGAGATATGAAGGGAAGGCTGTGGCTGATGTTAAAGGCCTGGTAAGTCCCTCTGGTGCTGACCTCAACGCTGAACTGGTTACTGCCATAAGTTCACTGGTAGAAAAATGCAACAATGTGCCAACTGAGACTCAGAGTTACCGTAAGCTACGTATGTTCTCAGGTGTGAAGCCCACTCCTAGTGGAGAGGAAGAGTATGACGCATGGGCTGAGCAAACCACCCATTTTCTAGAGGAATGGCAGTGCACCGACAATGTGAAAAAACAGAGAATAATAGAAAGTCTTAAAGGGCCTGCTGCTGACATTGTGAGGTTCTTTAAGACCGGAAACCCCCATGCTACAGCGATTGAATACATGAAGGCTCTAGAAACCGCATTCGGTACCACCGAAAGTGCACCTGATCTCATGGTAAGGTTCAGAAACACATTCCAGAGTGAAGGAGAGAAACTTTCAGCTTACCTGTTGAGACTTGACAAATTGCTGCACACTGTATATCGAAAAGGAGGCATTAAGCTGTCAGAGATGAATCGCACACGCATTGGCCAAGTAGTGAGAGGTGCATCCTCACATGACATGGTTGCGCTTCGTATTCGCATGACCTATAAGCTGCGTGATCCACCAACCTTTACTGAGCTGCTGCAGGAAGTAAGGGAGGAGGAGGACATGATTCAAGACAGGAACACAACGAAGAGTGTTGTGAAGTCATCAGCTGTTGCTCCTGTTGCTACAGTTTGTGAAGAAGCTAATACTGAGATAGAAGTGCTGAGAAAAGAGCTAAAAGGTTTGAAAATTG
This sequence comes from Coregonus clupeaformis, assembly GCF_020615455.1. Taxonomy (NCBI): domain Eukaryota; kingdom Metazoa; phylum Chordata; class Actinopteri; order Salmoniformes; family Salmonidae; genus Coregonus; species Coregonus clupeaformis. The sequence continues at coordinate 17,438,746 of NC_059192.1, read as the reverse complement.
AAATGTCACGTCTCATGTCTGCTAACGTCACAGCAGCTCACTCTGACACACAAAGGTCAGATGTTGCATTTAAAAGCAAAAAGAAAAGGGTAAATCCATCACAAGAACAGACACAGGCCGACAGAAACCCTGGACTGTTCTGTTATAGATGTGGAGAAGATGGCCATTTCAAGAGAAACTGTGAAGGTGAAGAGAACTTGAGGAAAGTCAACACACGCCTGATCAAACAAAAACGGTCTATGGGAAACTACAGAGGGACCCAGTAAAGGAGCGGCCTGACGTCCCGGTGAAGATACGTTCCACAAAGTGCCACAAGTATGAAGACATGAAAGACATGCTACCTACAGGTTTAGTTGGCCCAAGTTCTGTCGTTTCTGTACAGATTGAAGGTGTCTATGCTAAAGCTTTACTAGATAGTGGTTCTCAGATTACTCTACTTTACAGATCCTTTTATGACAAGTACCTGACGCATTTGCCATTGATTCCTATAGGAAACTTAGAGATATGGGGCCTTAGCTCTGAGCAGTATCCATATGATGGCTATTTGTCGCTCAAGCTTGAGTTCTCGGGATCGGTTGTGGGCGTAGCAGAGACCATTGAAGCACTTGTGTTGGTATGTCCAGATCCGGCCATGAAAGGTGACGTGTCTATTCTGGTCGGCACAAATACGTCTGTAGTGAAGAGACGTATGACTGCTTGCAGAGAAAAGGAAGGTGAAGGTTTCCTTAGCACACTACAAGTTCATCCTGCTATCAAGGAGGCATATGAGAGGATGAGAGAAAGCTCAACTGATGATGATGATGAGAAGAGAGGAACGGTCTGGTTCGCACAGACAAAACCTGTCACCCTGCCACCTGGTGGGCAGGCGAGAGTTACTGGAATTCCAAAGTTTCCTGGGATACCTTCTACTCAAACCCTTCTGGTAGAGAGGCCTGAAGAACCTCGGTTCCCTGAAGAACTACTCGTGAGGCCTGAAATCCAGACGGTTGCAGTTGTGTCGTCTAGAAGAATCACCCTTACTGTCAGGAATGTCTCGACAAAGGAGATCACTCTGAAACGAGGTATGCCTATTGCTCATCTGTTTCCTGTAGATATTGCTCCTGGGTTTCCATTGAAAAGAGAGCAGGATTCATCTGAGAAGTTGACGTCTTCTTCATTCAACTTTGGAGATTCTCCAGTGCCTGAGGGATGGAAGAAGAGGTTATGTGAAAAGATGATGGAACGGAAAGAAGTGTTCTCAACACATGAGTTTGATGTGGGTTGTTCAAAGAGTACTCATCACACCATCAGAGTTATGATGACAAACCGTTTAGGGAGAGATCTCGCCGCTTGGCTCCAGCTGATGTTGAAGATGTAAGGAAGCATCTAAATAACTTGAAAAGTTCTGGGATCATATCTGAGTCGAGAAGCCCCTATGCATCTCCTATTGTGGTGGTGAGGAAAAAGAATGGCACCATACGCATGTGTGTTGATTACAGGACCCTCAACAAGCGCACTGTTCCCGACCAGTACACAGTCCCACGTGTGGAGGATGCTCTGACATGTTTGAGTGGGAGCAAATGGTTCAGTGTGTTAGATCTCTGAAGCGGATACTATCAAATCCCAATGGGTGACACAGATAAAGAGAAGACTGCATTTATCTGTCCAGTTGGATTTTACCAATTTGAGAGGATGCCACAGGGTGTGTCCGGAGCACCTGCAACATTTCAACGTGTCATGGAACAGACAGTTGGAGACATGAATCTACTCAAAGTTCTTGTTTACCTTGATGACTTAATCGTGTTTGGAAGGACGCTGGAAGAACATGAGCAGAGGTTGCTCAAGGTTTTGGACCGCTTGAAAAGTGAAGGCTTAAATCTGTCCCTTGACAAGTGTCAGTTTTGCCGCACATCTGTCAACTATGTTGGACATATCATATCCCAGAATGGAGTGGCCACAGACCCATCAAAAACTGAAGCTGTCACCACGTGGCCAAAGCCTGAAACTGTGACTGCTCTGTGTTCTTTCCTAGGATTCTGTGGATATTACAGGAGATTTGTGAAAGACTACTCTAAAGTGAGTTACCCCCTGAATCAGCTCTTATGTGGATATCTTCCCTCAGGCAAGAAAGGGAGAAAGTCCAAGGAAGAGGTGAAAGCCTACCTCAACAACTCAGAACCATTTGGATCAAGGTGGAATGAAAAGTGTGAATTGGCATTCGAGACATTGAAGGAAAGCCTCACAAAAGCTCCTGTGTTGGCTTTTGCTGATCCTCAGTTGCCATACGTTCTACATGTAGATGCTAGCCGCGAAGGGTTAGGTGGAGTACTGTACCAAGATCAAGGTGAGGGTCTGCGTCCTGTGGCATTTGTGAGTCGAAGCCTGACCATTTCTGAACGCAACTACCCAGCTCACAAGTTAGAGTTTCTTGCGTTGAAGTGGGCCGTGGTTGATAAACTACATGATTACCTGTATGGGGTCAAGTTCGAGGTTAGAACAGACAACAACCCATTGACATATGTCCTCACGTCCGCAAAACTGGATGCCACTGGTCATCGTTGGCTGGCTGCGTTGTCTACCTATGACTTTAGTCTCAAGTACAGGCCAGGCAGGCAGAACATAGATGCCGATGCTTTATCTCGCCGCCCTCATCAATAATATGCAGTCGAACAAGATTGGAGAGACATTCCTGCATCCGGTGTTAGAGCCATGTGCCAGATGTCTAATGTTGTTAGAATAACTGCTGGATCATCTCATAGTAGAGTGATTGATCAGTTGGGAGCCTATATGCACGCTGTGCCTCAAGCATACTGTAACCTGAGCATGCTGAAGTCTAACATGCCCAGATTGAGCACTATGGAACTTTCTGCATCACAACAAGAAGATCCTTGCTTAGGAGAGATGTGGGTTGCTCTTAATAAACATGATATCACCAGGGTGACCAAGACAAAACATCCACTCATCTCTTTGCTCCTGAGAGAGTGGGAGAAGCTAAAGATGGAAGATGGAGTTATGTACATGATCACACATCCGCCAAACAAGACTTGTCGTGCTCAGTTACTTCTTCCAGAGAAGTTCAGAACTATGGTTCTCACGTCGCTGCATGATGACTCAGGTCATTTAGGATTTGACAAGACATATGGACTTGTCAGAGACCGGTTCTACTGGCCACGCATGAAGATGGAAGTAGAAGAGTACTGTAAGTCCTGTGCTCGCTGTGTACAGAGGAAAACACTTCCAAAGATAGTTGCTCCGCTTGGTCATATGCAAAGTGATGGACCTATGGACCTTGTGTGTATGGATTTCCTGTCCATTGAGCCTGACTCCAGTAACACAGCGAATGTTCTTGTCATTACGGATCATTACACAAGATACGCTCAAGCTTTTCCTACGAAGGATCAGAAAGCATCCACGGTCGCCAAGGTATTGTGGGAGAGGTACTTCATCCATTATGGTCTGCCCAAGAGGATGCATAGTGATCAAGGTAGAGATTTTGAAAGTCGACTCATCCATGAGCTACTGAATATGCTTGGAGTGGAGAAGTCAAGGACAACACCATATCATCCTCAGGGAGATCCGCAACCCGAGAGATTCAACCGAACCTTGTTGAACATGCTTGGAACTCTTGATCCTACACGAAAGAACAAATGGAGTCAGTATGTTGGGCATCTAGTGCACTCGTATAACTGTAGTCGGAATGAAGCGACTGGCTATTCGCCATATTTTTTTGATGTTTGGACGTGAAGCTAGATTGCCTGTTGATATTTGTTTTGGAGTCTCGAGTGATAGCTCTTCAGAGAGAACTTACCTCAAGTATGTATCTGATATGAAGAAACAGTTACAAGCTACTTACAAACTTGCTGAGAGCACTGCTGGAAAGCAAAACCAAGAAAACAAACAGCAATATGATAAGAAGATCCGCTACACGCAACTTATGCCTGGAGACAGAGTCCTCATACGGAATCTAGGACTGCAAGGAAAACATAAGCTGGCAGATCGCTGGGCCTCTACGCCATATGTGGTGGAAAGTCAGATGTCAAACTTACCTGTGTTTCCTTTGAAGCCTGAAATTGGAGATGGACCCATTAAGATTCTTCATCGAAATCACCTGCTACCACTGGGGCAGAAAGTGCGCATAGAACCTGTGGTTAACATAGAACCAACACCTGGTAGAAGGACCCTGCAAAGAAGGAGGAAGAGAAAGGGAAATGAAAAGTTGCCTGGAAACTGTACTCCTCAGAATGATGAGAAAGTTGAAGAGGTTGAGAATCCAGAAGATGAGAAGGATTTTGACTCAGAAGATGAGGACATCGGAGTATGGTATGAAGTGCCAAATACAAACTGTATAAGCCGAGAAGTGGAAGAGATGTCGGAACCATTTAGCTTGGACTTAGACATAGTTTGGAATCAAATGACAGGGGAACCTGAAAGAGCAGACCAAGTTCTGGAAGTAAAAGAGTCCAGTCAAGAAGCTGAGGTCGCAACTGGAGTTGAAGCAGATGATAATGAGGCATCTAACTCAGTTGAAGAGATTACAGAAGAGGAATGAGAAGTTCAGGGAGAAGTGGAAACTTCGGAGGAAATGGAAGGACCAGGGATAAGAAGATCTCAGAGAGTAAAGAAAGCACCTATATTACTTTCCTATGATAAACCTGGAGTTCCAAGTATAGCCCCAGTTGTCAGATATTGTTCCACATTGTACAAGTGGATTGGATAAGGGAAACACAAATGTATCTCATTTTCAATTATCTAACAAGTTTTGTCTCAGCTGTAGGTTGTAGTTAAGAGTTGACACATTTACTTGTCATTACATTTCACTTATGTTTACAAGTCATGAGGACATGCCTATTTTGGTGGGGGGAGAGTGTAATACATTGCTAAAACCAAGTATAGAGTTTATTTGTTATAATTCATTGGTATTAGATTTAAAAGGTGATCGAATAGCTCCTGATTTGTAATGTCATTCATGCATTTCTTTTGAAGCAATGTTTAAAAAAAAATGTACAAGTGAATAGGTTGGTTTACTTTTAAGTTTAAATTTCTCACGTATCTCGTTAAAGTTTTGACCAATGAGCTAACTTGTGGCCAATGGGAGAGTGGACTGGTTGCTGGGAAAGAAAAGAGAGGGAAAAGTTGAAAGAAGGGAGAGGAGAGACGTTAGTGGGGTTGGTGAAGGAAAAACGACCAAAGGAAACGATAAAGAGAAAACAAAACCATACCTACAGAGTTTTTTTTAAAGGGAAATCCTGATTTTATTTCTATAAGAGAGTGTTTATTATTTCGTTAAGAAAGACCTAGTAGAGACTGAAGCTGCCGTCGCATTGTGGAGACATTCGACATCCTAGAGGTTAGCCTAGCATCGTGCAAGACTTGGAGAGAATTGCTTGTGACGATCAACGAGTTCGGGTTTCCAACGGATGTCTGTTGCTGCTACCGAGTACTGGCTGCATTGATAGCTGTGTTCGCTGTGGATCTTGTGAGGATACCTGGACGGAACTACTATATTTTGCTGAGGCATTATCTACAAGTAGTGAGTAACTACAAATGTGTGGTGGACTTCGGACTTTATGTATGTCGTCATTTTTTTTATGAGCTCCAACGCGCGCCCAGGATTTAAGCAAGCTTGCAAATAATTTGGACATGGGTTGTGGAAAAATCATTGGGGTTTATTATTTTTATTTCTTTTGATGTGATACATTGAAAATGTGATTAATATAGATATTGAACCTTATGTCTGTTGTATTGGTGGAGTCATTTACTGTTTCAGTTTAATTTAATGCATGGGAAAGCATATCCTTATAATAATAACCAAGTCTATAATCATTCTATCTGAGGTTAATACCCTATTTGTCATTCACCCTAGCAAGTTAACAATAGGGATTCTTATTGGAGATGTCCTTCTCACCTAATATCCCATGCTGTTCAGATATTCTAAATAAGGTAATATCGTGAGAGTCAAATTCGAGCCTGGTGAGAGGTTTACATGATAATGATCGGTGTGGTTTTATAACACTCCTGAATCAACACTAGAAATGTTACAATGAGAAATCAATACTAGGTAACACTGTCCAATTTGCTGTGTACAATACGTTATTGATGAATACGTATTCTTATGACACAACATGACTCTATAGGCCTTTTCTTTATGTTCACAGTTTTTCTTCCTCTGCCTACTTCCATTTTGTCATATCCTTACCTTAGTATAACCATGATTGGGCATATGTCACAACTGTCCACACATGTCGCATTAAGAATTTATAGTGTAGCCTTTTCCTCATAATATTGCCATTAGACAAATCTCTCTCTCTCTCTCTCTCTCTCTCTCTCTCTCTCTCTCTCTCTCTCTCTCTCTCTCTCTCTCTCTCTCTCTCTCTCTCTCTCTCTCTCTCTCTCTCTCTCTCTCTCTCTCTCTCTCTCTCTCTCGCTCTCTCTCTCTCTCTCTCTCTCTCTCTCTCTGGCCAGTCATTCTCTCTTTCTATATTTCCTCCTGTCACGAGTCATTAAATCTTCGGAGAAAAGCACTGCTTTTGGTCAAATGTATAGGGAATAGGGTGGCGTTTGGGATAGATCCTGTGTGTTTCTACCAGGGTAATCTGCTGCCTGTAGTGGCTTGCCTTGCCTTGCCTTGCCTTGCTTTCACACCCCAGAGTCCAAGCTGCTTAGGGCCAGACGTGTAAACAGTTGGGGGACCTCCCCAGGTTCACCTTGGTAATACCACCACGCCAATTAACCTACCCAGGTTCACCTTGGTAATACCACCACTCCAATTAACCTCCACAGGTTCACCTTGGTAATACCACCACTCCAATCCCTCCTTCCTTTCCTCAGGATTATACTCTCCCTCCTGGTTCACTCTTCTCTTCTTCTCTACTTCAACTCTTCTCTGCCTCACTCTCTCCATCCACAACCACAGAGGAGGCTGGTGAGGGGAGGACGGCTTATAAGAATGACTGAAATGGAATTAATGGAGTCAATACCATTCCATTGATTCTGTTCCAGTAATTTCTAAGAGCCCATCCTCGAGTTCTGCCACCAGCCACCATTGATTCTGAATGCTGTCTCGTACAGGCTCAGGGTTACCATTGATCAACCAGCCACTCTCCAATGTGGCGATGGGGAATGTCTGCTCTGTGAGGATGCGTGGCTTTATTGTATCGTGAGGCCATGAACAAAATGACCAGCATTGTCGACAGCTGCAAGGTACATTGACAGATCCGTAATAGGTGATTAAAAGCCAATGGATGTACATTGTCCATGCGAAACAAACAAGGATGGCAGTTGGTGAGGAGAGGAGGGGGTTGGTGGATTAATAGGCTAGCGGATGTGTGTTCTCTCGTTCTCTTCACATTCCTGACCCACTCCTCCCTGAGGAGAAAGCCCCATTGATTCTCATTGAAGAATGTCAATTTGTCTCCCCGACTCTACGTTTCTGTACACAATTATCAGAGACACGGCGCATAAAGGTTGGTATAATTTATTCTTTGCCATGGCAAAAAACTCCCTTTGGGTCGCCTTGTCATTGATTTGCTCGAAGCAGACCGACTGAGACCAGATCAAGACCAATGCGTTGGAGAGAGAATCAATCGTTTCTAACGTCTCACTGGTTTCATATTATATCACAGACTTTATACTGCTTCCCTTCAAAGTTTGCTGCCATCAGATGTTCCGTACAGGTTGGGATTGTTGCAAATCCCCCTTCAGAGTTCTGACTGACAATCTTCCAATGTTCTGAAGTTCCGATGTTATAAGCTAACAGAAACCTGCCAGAAAGAAGCCTTTGAATTCCGGCGTACACTTGGGAATATCTCGTTGGGGATTGCTGTTTCATTCCTTCCTTTAGCCATATTATATATAGCAGAGGCAGGGTATTCCTCTCCCTCAGTTTAATGTAAATTTAGCTCAGGCAGCAGCCACCATACCGACAAATAGCGCTATAAAATGAATCCTAATCACCTTGGCTACTGTAAGTGTTTTTTTCCTTTAGGGAACCATTATCCTGTAATACTGTATCCATAATCTGGCATCACAGACTTGGCCACAGTCAGACCCAGACCTAGAGTCAGAACCAGAACCACATTCGGACCCAGACCTAGAGTCAGACTGTGATGAGTGTGATGGAAAGGAGTCAGGCGCAGGAGGGTATTCAGTTTATTCCTTAGTAGACACACAAATGCGCTCCAATAGTGATAAACAAAATGGCACAGGGGAAACTATCATCCCTGGCAAATACACTGTAATGGATATCCAATAATACATAGGCACAGGAGAAAATCTACCCTGGCAACACAATGTTATGACTAGCTCCACCGAGCTACACTACTCTCAAAAATAACAATCACCCACAAGGACAACGGGGCAGAGGGAACACTTATACACAGACTAATTAGGGGTAGGAACCAGGTGTGTGTGATTGACAAGACAAGACAATTGTGATGATGATTGGGGTGGCAGTGGTTAGTAAGCCGGTGACGACGAACGCCAAAGCCTGCCCGAACAAGGAGGGGAGGCAGCCTCGGCCGAAGTCGTGACACAGACCCAGACCTAGAGTCAGAACCAGACCTAGAGTCAGAACCAGAGACACTGTCAGACCCAGTCCCAGGGCTGCAGTGTAATGTTTTCTATGACCTCCTGCCTTTCAAGCCACATTTCCTGCCCAGCGGACCTATGGCCCATAAAAGAGGATATTGTAAATACATCATGTTGTATGAGAACATCTCCGTTAGCGTATGACATTCAGTTCCATCTTTGGCATGAGATAACCTGGCTCCCCGGGAGGCGGTTGAAACCTTCAAAATACAGTTTATTCATGTGTTTGTGTGTGTATGTGTGTGTGTGTGTGTGTATATATATAGAATATAGAGTGAGTGGGATATTAATAATCATACACCATGACTTGCTAATCAGACGGAGACCGTTCTCTCTTTCATCTATTTTGTTCCACACCAAAGCCATTATACGTGTCTTTGTGTTGCACCTGTGCGGTGGTCTTAATTATGATGTTATTGGACTTTCCGTTCCCGTAGCTTTCTGTGTGTGTGTTTGTGTGTTTGTGTGTGTGTGTGTGTTTGCTGCAACCTTCACAGCGTTAATTAAAACTCCCCCTCCCCCTGAGATCAGCAGCCTCAATTAACCTCTCACAGTGTTCCGCGATTGGCCAATTATGTCCTCTGTCTCCCCCTCTCCTCCCCCCACCTCCTCCTCGCCGTTCTTCATCCTGCATGTCAGCAAACAGAGACATACTGACCGCAGATACAGTTGCAGTCGGAAGTTTACATACACCTTAGCCAAATACATTTAAACTCAGTTTTTCACAATTCCTGACATTTAATCCTAGTAAAAATGCCCTGTCTTAGGTCAATTAGGATCACCACTTTATTTTAAGAATGTGAAATGTCAGAATAATAGTAGAGAGAATGATTTATTTCAGCTTTTATTTATTTCATCACATTCCCAGTGGGTCAGCAGTTTACATACACTCAATTAGTATTTGGTAGCATTGCCTTTACATTATTTAACTTAGGTCAAACGTTTCGGGTAGCCTTCCACAAGCTTCCTACAATAAGTTGGGTGAATTTTGGCCCATTCCTCCTGATCGAGCTGGTGTAACGGAGTCAGGTTTGTAGGCCTCCTTGCTTGCACACGCTTTTTCAGTTCTGCCCACACATTTTCTATAGGATTGAGGTCAGGGCTTTGTGATGGCCACTCCAATACCTTCACTTTGTTGTCCTTAAGCCATTTTGCCACAACTTTGGAAGTATGCTTGGGTCATTGTCAATTTGGAAGACCCATTTGCGACCAAGCTTTAACTTCCTGACTGATGTCTTGAGATGTTGCTTCAATATATCCACATCATTTTCCTTCCTCATGATGCCATCTATTTTGTGAAGTGCACCAGTCCCTCCTGCAGCAAAGCACCCCCACAGCATGATGCTGCCACCCCCGTGATTCATGGTTGGGATGGTGTTGTTCGGCTTGCAAGCATCCCCCTTTTTCCTCCAAACATAACAATGGTCATTATGGCCAAAGAGTTCTATTTTTGTTTAATCAGACCAGAGGACATTTCTCCAAAAAGTATGATCTTTGTCCCCATGTGCAGTTGCAAACTGTAGTCTAGCTTTTTTATGGCGGTTTTGGAGCAGTGGCTTCTTCCTTGCTGAGCGGCCTTTCAGGTTATGTCGATATAGGACTTGTTTTACTGTGGATATAGATACTTTTGTACCTGTTTCCTCCAGCATCTTCACAAGGTCCTTTGCTGTTGTTCTGAGATTGATTTGCACTTTTCGCATCAAAGTACGTTAATCTCTAGGAGACATAACGCGTCTCCTTCCTGAGCGGTATGACGGCTGCGTGGTCCCATGGTGTTTATACATGCGTACTATTGTTTGTACAGAACGTGGTACCTTCAGGCGTTTGGAAATTGCTCCCAAGGATGAACCAGACTTGTGGAGGTCTGCATTTCTTTTCTTTTGATTTTCCCATGATGTCAAGCAAAGAGGCACTGAGTTTGAAGGTAGGCCTTGAAATATATCCACAGGTACACCTCCAATTGACTCAAATGATGTCAATTAGCCTATCAGAAGCTTCTAAAACCATGACATCATTTTCTGGAATTTTCCAAGCTGTTTAAACGCACAGTCAACTTAGTGTATGTAAACTTCTGACCAACTGGAATTGTGATACAGTGAATTATAAGTGAAATAATCAGTCTGTAAACAATTGTTGGAAACATTACTTGTGTCATGCACAAAGTAGATGTCCTAACCGACTTGCCAAAACTATAGTTTGTTAACAAAAAATATGTGGAGTGGTTGAAAAACGAGTTTTAATTACTCCAACCTAAGTGCATGTAAACTTCCGACTTCAACTGTAGATACTGTGAGTGCATCCAAAATTGCTAAATTTTCCCGATATTGTGCACTACTTTAATCAGAGCCCTGGTCAAAAGTAGTGCACTAAAAAGAGAATAGGGTGCCATTTTAGTAAAAACCTTCTCGTCTCACAAGATAAGATATGTCTCTGATGTTATGCTGTTCTGGGGATTATGTCATGGGTTATGTTTTCACAGTACTTTGTGTACATTTTGTGTTGAATAGTATTGAGAGAGGGAGAGGGAGAGGGAGAGGGAGAGGGAGAGGGAGAGGGAGAGGGAGTGAGAGAGAGGTACACAGAGAGAGAGATACTCAGAGAGAGAGAGAGAGAGGTGACCATCCACACAACTTGTGAAAAACTCCATCAATCCTCTCTGATATGGACTGAACTCCCACAATCCTCTCTGATGTGGACTAAACTCCATCATTCCTCTCTGATATGGACTGAACTCCATAATTCCTCTCTGATATGGACTCAACTCCCACAATCCTCTCTGATATGGACTAAACTTTAATAATATGAAAGTGTGTGGTCCTCTATCTATCTTCTTCTTGAAAAGATGATCATCATTGTTTAATGTTTTATTTATTTTTCTATTATCTATCCTTGCTGTTTGGTGGTTGTGTGTGTGTGTGTGTGTGTGTGTGTGTGTGTGTGTGTGTGTGTGTGTGTGTGTGTGTGTGTGTGTGTGTGTGTGTGTGTGTGTGTGTGTGTGTGTGTGTGTGTGTGTCGAGATAGGGAGGAGCAGAGCGCTATCAGGGAGAGTTATTTGAGTGTGATACCTTGGCTACAGCTATCTGGAGGACATCTTTGTGATCTATGAAGGAGACAGGAGAAAGACCTACTATTCCACAGTAAATAGATCCAAGGAGCGAGAGAGTGTGTGTGTTTGTCTCTCTCTCTCTTTCTCTTTGTGTGTGTGTTTGTGTAGGATATTAGTCATTAGCCTGCTATGCTGTGTTGTGGCATCCTGAGTCATCAGTCATCAGGAAGAACACAGATAGACACTAGGGAATGTGTTCCAAATGGCACCCTGAGTCATCAGGAAGAACACAGATAGACACTAGGGTTGTGTTCCAAATGGCACCCTATTCACTATATAGTGCACTACTTCTGACCAGAGCCCTATTGTCCCTGTTTAAAAGTAGTGCACTATAAAGGAATTAGGATGCCATGTGGGAAGCAGCCACAACAAAGAATACACTGACCAAATAAAGATATCCTCAACAATGGTTTCATGGAAACAAGGTGAGGAAATAAGGTTCATTACAAGTTCCAAACATTCACATTGATTGTCCTTATTTGGTTTTAGAGATTTCAGGTTGAAGGTTTTGCAGCGCCAGCTAAACAGAAGCAGATATTTGTCATTAGTTTAGCCTTCTTCAGCCAATGACCATGTTGTGTTGGAGTGCTGTTTGTGTGTGTGTGTGTGTGTGTGTGTGTGTGTGTGTGTGTGTGTGTGTGTGTGTGTGTGTGTGTGTGTGTGTGTAGTGTGTGTAGGTGTGTGAGGCTAATGAAATGAAAACATTTTCCAAGGGCTTTTTAGCAGTTAAAGCTGCAGATAAGCTATGATCCTTGACATCCCTCAAGACATATTGCAGGGACTAAACGTTATCCCACTCATCCTCTTCTTATTTCATTTGATCAGGGTTGTCTCCGTCTCGAGGAAAAACACTGTTCATGTGTACGTCTGACAGGCAGACATGGTGTGATCTGAATGTACTGTATATGAAACAAAGTATTGAAATGTTCTGACTCAGTTTTCTCTTTTTGTCTTTCCGGTGCTGTCTCCCTCTTCCCTTCGTGTGAATCTGTTAACAGGTAAAGTTATCAAAGATTCTTTTTTCATCCTTCATTTATTTAGAGATTTTAGCAGCCTCATGAATCATGGAATAAGAGAAGAGAAGAGGATGAATGATACGAGTATTAATGAAGTCCTATTTAACCACTATAGCTGGGGGCTTAATGAGAAACTCATGCAAAGTACAGGCAATTACAGAAGCTTTTGACCGTTAGCTATTTCTCACTTTCAGTCCCTCACTTTACCTCTCTCACTCTGTCTCTCGTAGTATGATTGAGCTGTAAAGGTTTTCACCCACACACAGTGGGTTTCACCCACACACACACACACACACTCTTGCGCACAAGCATTCACATATGCACACATGCAAACACATACGCACAAACACACACACACACAAACACATACGCACAAACACACACACACACACACATACACACACATACGAGTTCTTGACCTCTATGAACAGAGACTTTTGACTGCAGTAGAAGCAGTCAAAACAGCTATCAGAATGTGTCAGTGTAATTCAATATGCCCTTCAGCCCTTCAGAATGTGTCAGTGTAATTGAATAGGCCCTTCAGAATGTGTCAGTGTAATTGAATAGGCCCTTCAGAATGTGTCAGTGTAATTGAATAGGACCTTCAGCCCTTCAGAATGTGTCAGCGTAATTGAATAGGACCTTCAGCCCTTCAGAATGTGTCAGTGTAATTGAATAGGCCCTTCAGCCCTTCAGAATTTGTCAGTGTAATTGAATAGGACCTTCAGCCCTTCAGAATGTGTCAGTGTAATTGAATAGGCCCTTCAGCCCTTCAGAATGTGTCAGTGTAATTGAATAGGACCTTCAGCCCTTCAGAATGTGTCAGTGTAATTGAATAGGACCTTCAGCCCTTCAGAATGTGTCAGTGTAATTGAATAGGCCCTTCAGCCCTTCAGAATGTGTCAGTGTAATTGAATAGGACCTTCAGCCCTTCAGAATGTGTCAGTGTAATTGAATAGGCCCTTCAGCCCTTCAGAATGTGTCAGTGTAATTGAATATGCCCTTCAGCCCTTCAGAATGTGTCAGTGTAATTGAATAGGACCTTCAGCCCTTCAGAATGTGTCAGTGTAATTGAATAGAACCTTCAGCCCTTCAGAATGTGTCAGTGTAATTGAATAGGACCTTCAGCCCTTCAGAATGTGTCAGTGTAATTGAATAGGACCTTCAGCCCTTCAGAATGTGTCAGTGTAATTCAGCCCTTCAGAATGTGTCAGTGTAATTCAGCCCTTCAGAATGTGTCAGTGTATCACACACATTCACATACACTACATACGCACATACGCACAAACACACACGCATACTGACACAACACAAACACACATACACACACACACGCACACGCACACACTTTTACACTCATCATTAGGGCTGGGAATTGCCACAGACCTCACAATGTATTATCACGATAATTAGGTGCCGATACAATATGTATTGCACTTCTCACAATTCTATATGTATTTTGATTTGATACTGTGATTTTATTGCGATTCGATCTTCTAAACATATTGCTCACCATATGTCTGCTGCTATTTAAAAAGAAGATGGAGAACAAACTATGAAGGAAAAATACTGGAGTTTTGGTGCAGTCAACTAGCGCCAAAATAATATTGTGATATTGTCAAAACGATACGATATTATATATAGTCAAAAATAATATCCCAATATGTAACTGTATCAATTTTTTCCCACCATCACTACTCATAATTTGCTGCTGCTAGTCTATTCTTTATTTTACTCTTATTATTATCTATCCTGATACCTAGTCACTTTACCCTGCCTTCATGTACATATCTACCTCAAATACCTTATTATTATCTATCCTGATGCCTAGTCACTTTACCCTGCCTTCATGTACATATCTACCTCAAATACCTTATTATCATCTATCCTGATGCCTAGTCACTTTACCCTGCCTTCATGTACATATCTACCTCAAATACCTTATTATTATCTATCCTGATGCCTAGTCACTTTACCCTGCCTTCATGTACATATCTACCTCAAATACCTTATTATTATCTAGCCTGATGCCTAGTCACTTTACCCTGCCTTCATGTACATATCTACCTCAAATACCTTATTATTATCTAGCCTGATGCCTAGTCACTTTACCCTGCCTTTATGTACATATATTCTTCAAATAACTTGTACCTCTCCACATTGATCTAGTACTGGTACTCCCTGTATGTAGCTCCACATTGATCTGGTACTGGCACTCCCTGTATATAGCTCCACATTGATCTGGTACTGGTACACCCTGTATATAGCTCCACATTGATCTGGTACTGGTACCTCCTGTATATAGCTCCATATTGATCTTGTAGTGGTACTTCCTGTATATAGCTCCACATTGATCTGGTACTGGCACTCCCTGTATATAGCTCCACATTGATCTGGTACTGGTACTCCCTGTATATAGCTCCACATTGATCTGGTACTGGTACTCCCTGTATATAGAACCACATTGATCTGGTACTGGTACTCCCTGTATATAGCTCCACATTGGTCTGGTACTGGTACTTCCTGTATATACAGTGGGGGAAAAAAGTATTTAGTCAGCCACCAATTGTGCAAGTTCTCCCACTTAAAAAGATGAGAGAGGCCTGTAATTTTCATCATAGGTACACGTCAACTATGACAGACAAAATGAGAAAAGAATATCCAGAAAATCACATTGTAGGATTTTTAATGAATTTATTTGCAAATTATGGTGGAAAATAAGTATTTGGTCAATAACAAAAGTTTCTCAATACTTTGTTATGTACCCTTTGTTGGCAATGACACAGGTCAAACGTTTTCTGTAAGTCTTCACAAGGTTTTCACACACTGTTGCTGGAATTTTAGCCCATTCCTCCATGCAGATCTCCTCTAGAGCAGTGATATTTTGGGGCTGTCGCTGGGCAACACAGACTTTCAACTCCCTCCAAAGATTTTCTATGGGGTTGAGATCTGGAGACTGGCTCGGCCACTCCAGGACATTGAAATGCTTCTTACGAAGCCACTCCTTCGTTGCCCGGGCGGTGTGTTTGGGATCACTGTCATGCTGAAAGACCCAGCCACATTTCATCTTCAATGCCCTTGCTGATAGAAGGAGGTTTTCACTCAAAATCTCACGATACATGGCCCCATTCATTCTTTCCTTTACACGGATCAGTCGTCCTGGTCCCTTTGCAGAAAAACAGCCCCAAAGCATGATGTTTCCACCCCCATGCCTCACAGTAGGTATGGTGTTCTTTGGATGCAACTCAGCATTCTTTGTCCTCCAAACACGATGAGTTGAGTTTTTACCAAAAAGTTCTATTTTGGTTTCATCTGACCATATGACATTCTCCCAATCCTCTTCTGGATCATCCAAATGCACTCTAGCAAACTTCAGACGGGCCTGGACATGTACTGGCTTAAGCAGGGGGACACGTCTGGCACTGCAGGATTTGAGTCCCTGGTGGCGTAGTGTGTTACTGATGGTAGGCTTTGTTACTTTGGTCCCAGCTCTCTGCAGGTCATTCACTAGGTCCCCCCGTGTGGTTCTGGGATTTTTGCTCACCGTTCTTGTGATCATTTTGACCCCACGGGGTGAGATCTTGCGTAGAGCCCCAGATCGAGGGAGATTATCAGTGGTCTTGTATGTCTTCCATTTCCTAATAATTGCTCCCACATTTGATTTCTTCAAACCAAGCTGCTTACCTATTGCAGATTCAGTCTTCCCAGCCTGGTGCAGGTCTACAATTTTGTTTATGGTGTCCTTTGACAGCTCTTTGGTCTTGGCCATAGTGGAGTTTGGAGTGTGACTGTTTGAGGTTGTGGACAGGTGTCTTTTATACTGATAACAAGTTCAAACAGGTGCCATTAATACAGGTAACGAGTGGAGGACAGAGGAGCCTCTTAAAGAAGAAGTTACAGGTCTGTGAGAGCCAGAAATCTTGCTTGTTTGTAGGTGACCAAATACTTATTTTCCACCATAATTTGCAAATATATTCATTCAAAATCCTACAATGTGGTTTTCTGGAAAAAAAAAATCTCAATTTGTCTGTCATAGTTGACGTGTACCTATGATGAAAATTACAGGCCTCTCTCATCTTTTTAAGTGGGAGAACTTGCACAATTGGTGGCTGACTAAATACATTTTTTCCCCACTGTAGCTCCACATTGATCTGGTACGGGTACTTCCTGTATATAGCTCGACATTGATCTGGTACTGGTACTTCCTGTATATAGCTCAACATTGATCTGGTACTGATACTTTTTGTATATAGCTCCACATTGATCTTGTACTGGTACTTCCTGTATATAGCTCCATTCTTGTGGAACATCTGTCCACAAGAATGGAGAGAGAGAGAGAGAGAGAGAGAGAGAGAGAGAGAGAGAGAGAGAGAGAGAGAGAGAGAGAGAGAGAGAGAGAGAGAGAGAGAAAACAAATAGAGAATTACTTGACACATCGGAAATTTTTGTTTTTAACTGAGCAAACTAGAATGCTATTTGGCCCTAAACAGAGAGTACACAGTGGCAGAATACCTGACCACTGTGACTGACCCAAACTTAAGGAAAGCTTTGACTATGTACAGACTCAGTGAGCATAGCCTTGCTATTGAGAAAGGCCGCCTTAGGCAGACCTGGCTCTCAAGAGAAGACAGACTATGTGCACACTGCCCACAAAATGAGGTGGGAACTGAGCTGCACTTCCTAACCCCCTGCCAAATGTATGACCATATTAGAGACACATATTTCTCTCAGATTACAGAGATCCACAAAGAATTCGAAAACAAACCCAATTTTGATAAACTCCCTTATCTACTGGGTGAAAAACCACAGTGTACCATCACAGCAGCAAGATGTGTGACCTGTTACCACAAGAAAAGGGCAACCAGTGAAGAACAAGCACCATTGTAACTACAACCCATATTTATGTTTATTTATTTTCCCATTTGTACTTTAACTATTTGCACACCATTACAACACTGTAACTCCCGAGTGGCGCAGTGGTCTAAGGCACTGCATCGCAGTGCTAGCTGTGCCACTGGAGATCCTGGTTCGGATCCAGGCTCTGCTGTAGCCGGCCGCAACCGGGAGACCAATGGGGCGGCACACAATTGGCCCAGCGTCGTCCAGGGTAGGGGAGGGAATGGCCGGCAGGGAGGTAGCTCAGTTGGTAGAGCATGGCGTTTGCAACGCCAGGGTTGTGGGTTCGATTCCCACGGGGGGCCAGTATGAAAATAAAAAAGAATAATGTATGCACTAACTGTAAGTCGCTCTGGATAAGAGCGTCTGCTAAATGACGTAAATGTATATATACATAATATGACATTTGAAATGTCTTTATTCTTTTGGAACTTCTGAGTGTAATGTTTACTGTTAATATTTATTGTTTATTTCACTTTTGTTTACTATGTTCTTCACTCGCTTTGGCAATGTTAACATTCGTTTCCCATGCCAATAAAGCCCTTAAATTGAAATTGAATTGAATTGAATTGAGAGAGCGATCAGAGGGAGACTGAGAGAGACAGAGAGAGACAGTGAATGAAAAAGGAAACCAAAAGAGCGGAGGAGGTTGTGTGGTGAACTTGTTTATGTGTGCACAAACATATGTTTGCCCATGACTCAGTTTCAATGTCTTTTTACATTTTCTTTTTGGCCTGTCATCTGCAGCCCACTTTAAAACTATATATGTACTCACAGAGAGGGAGTGGGTAGACTGTCAGCTAGTTTGTCTAGCTTCTTTAGGAACACATTCACTATGGTTGCATCAAATGGCACCCTATTCCCTTTGTAATGCACTACCAGCCCCCCTACCAACCCCCTGCCTAACCCCCTACCAACCCCCTGCCAGCCCCCCTATCAGTCCCCCTGCCAGCATCCCAGGGAATGGGATGCCAATCAGCAACATAAACACTTTACTGACAAGGACGGTCAACTGTTTACTGATGAAGCAAAAGTGTTACTGGCAACGTCCATCAGTGTGTGTGTGTGTGTGTGTGTGTGTGTGTGTGTGTGTGTGTGTGTGTGTGTGTGTGTGTGTGTCCAGAGAGTATATGATAGAGCTCCTGATGGGCAGGCACTTTTGAAGTGGACCCCTGCAGGTCCCTTGGAAAGAACATGTCCCCATTTTATCACTCATTCCACTGGAGGCCCATCCTTCTAAAGTATTTACTGCCACAGCCAACGAGGACACTGAACCTGAGGAGATGAAGAGGAGAGAGAATGGGATGCCTTTCCGTCTCAACCCCCCGCCCCCCCCCCACCCACCCACCCCACCCCCCACCCCCCCCTCTCTCTCTCTCTCTCTCTCTCTCTCTCTCTCTCTCTCTCTCTCTCTCTCTCTCTCTCTCTCTCTCTCTCTCTCTCTCTCTCTCTCTCTCTCTCTCAATTCAATTTCATATTAAGGGCTTTATTGGCATGGGAAATGTATCTTAACATTGCCAAAGCAAGTGAAAAACATAGTTAACAAAAGTGAAATAAACAATACAATATTAACAGTAAACATTACATTCAGAAGTTCCAAAAGAATAAAGACATTTCAAATGTCATATTATGTATACAATTGAAGTCGGAAGTTTACATACACTTAGGTTGGAGTCATTAAAACTAGTTTTTCAACCACTCCACAAATTTCTTATTAACAAACTATAGTTTTGGCAAGTCGGTTAGGACATCTACTGTGTGCATGACAAAAGTAATTTTTCCAACAATTGTTTACAGACAGATTATTTCACTTATAATTCACTGTATCACAATTCCAGTGCGTCAGAAGTTTACATACACTAAGTTGACTGTGCCTTTAAACAGCTTGGAAAATTCCAGAAAATGATGTCATGGTTTTAGAAGCTTCTGATAGGCTAATTGACATCATTTGAGTCAATTGGAGGTGTACCTGTGGATGTATTTCAAGGCCTACCTTCAAACTCAGTGCCTCTTCACTTGACATCATGGGAAAATCAAAAGAAATCAGCCAAGACCTCAGTAATTATTGTTTTGACCTCCACAAGTCTGGTTCATCCTTGGGAACAATTTCCAAACGCCTGAAGGTATCACGTTCATCTGTACGAACAATAGTACGCAAGTATAAACACCATGGGACCACGCAGCCGTCATACCGCTCAGGAAGGAGACGCGTTCTGTCTCTTGGGAGATGAACGTACTTTGATGCGAAAAGTGCAAATCAATCCCAGAACAACAGCAAAGGACCTTGTGAAGATGCTGGAGGAAACAGGTACAAAAGTATCTATATCCACAGTAAAACGAGTCCTATATCGGCATAACCTGAAAGGCCGCTCAGCAAGGAAGAAGCGACTGCTCCAAAACCGCCATAAAAAAGGCAGACTATGGTTTCCAACTGCACATAGGGACAAAGATCGTACTTTTTGGAGAAATGTCCTCTGATCTGATGAAACAAAAATATAACTGTTTGGCCATAATGACCATTGTTATGTTTGGAGGAAAAAGGGGGTCGCTTGCAAGCCGAAGAACACTATCCCAACCGTGAAGCACGGGGGTGGCATCATCGTTTACATCTTAGTAATTTAGCAGACGCTCTTATCCAGAGCGACTTACAGTTAGTGTACACATTTATTTTTTTCATATTGGCCCCCCGTGGGAAACGAACCCACAACCCTGGCGTTGCAAGCGCCATGCTCTACCAACTGAGCTACACGGGGCCCATGGGGGTGCTTTGCTGCAGGAGGGACTGGTGCACTTCACAAAATAGATGGCATCATGAGGATGGAAAATTATGTGGATATATTGAAGCGACATCTCAAGACATCAGTCAGGAAGTTAAAGCTTGGTCACAATTGAGTCTTCCAAATGGACAATGACCCCAAGCATGCTTCAAAAGTTGTAGCAAAATGGCTTAAGGACAACAAAGTCAAGGTATTGGAGTGGCAATCACAAAGCCCTGACCTCAAACCTATAGAACATTTGTGGGCAGAACTGAAAAAGCATGTGCGATCAAGGAGGCCTACAAACCTGACTCAGTTACACCAGCTCTGTCAGGAGGAATGGGCTAACATTCACCCAACTTATTGTGGGAAGCTTGTGGAAGGCTACCTGAAACATTTGACCCAAGTTAAACAATTTAAAGGCATTGCTACCAAATACTAATTGAGTGTATGTAAACTTCTGACCCACTGGTAATGTGAAATAAAAGCTTAAATACATCATTCTCACTACTATTATTCTGACATTTCACATTCTTAAAATAAAGTGGTGATCCTAACTGACCTAAAACAGGGGATTTTTACTAGGATTAAACGTCAAGAATTGTGAAAAACTGAGTTTAAATGTATTTGGCTAAAGTGTATGTAAACTTCCGACTTCAACTGTATATACAGTGTTGTAATGATGTGCAAATAGTTAAAGTACAAATGGGAAAATTAATAAACATAAATATGGGTTGTATTTACAATGGTGTTTGTTCTTCACTGGTTGCCCTTTTCTTGTGGCAACAGGTCACAAATCTTGCTACTGTGATGGCACACTGTGGTTTTTCAGCCAGTAGATAAGGGAGATTATCAAAATTGGGTTTGTTTTCGAATTCTTTGTTGATCTCTGTAATCTGAGGGAAATACAGTGGGGAGAACAAGTATTTGATACACTGCCGATTTTGCAGGTTTTCCTACTTACAAAGCATGTAGAGATCTGTACTTTTTATCATAGGTACACTTCAACTATGAGAGACATAATCTAAAACAAAAATCCAGAAAATCACATTGTATGATTTTTAAGTAATTAATTTGCATTTTATTGCATGACATAAGTATTTGATCACCTACCAACCAGTAAGAATTCCGTCTCTCACAGACCTGTTAGTTTTTCTTTAAGAAGCCCTCCTGTTCTCCACTCATTAACTGTATTAACTGCACCTGTTTGAACTCGTTACCTGTATAAAACACACCTGTCCACACACTCAATCAAACAGACTCCAACCTCTCCACAATGGCCAAGACCAGAGAGCTGTGCAAGGACATCAGGGATGAAATTGTAGACCTGCACAAGGCTGGGATGGGCTACAGGACAATAGGCAAGCAGCTTGATGAGAAGGCAACAACTGTTGATGCAATTATTAGAAAATGGAAGAAGTTCAAGATGACGGTCAATCACCCTCGGTCTGGGGCTCCATGCAAGATCTCACCTCGTGGGGCATCAATGATCATGAGGAAGGTGAGGGATCAGCCCAGAACTACACGGCAGGACCTGGTCAATGACCTGAAGAGAGCTGGGACCACAGTCTCAAAGAAAACCATTAGTAACACACTACGCCGTCATGGATTAAAATCCTGCAGCGCACGCAAGGTCCCCCTGCTCAAGCCAGGCCCGTCTGAAGTTTGCCAATGACCATCTGGATGATCCAGAGGAGGAATGGGAGAAGGTCATGTGGTCTGATGAGACAAAAATAGAGCTTTTTGGTCTAATCTCCACTCGCCGTGTTTGGAGGAAGAAGAAGGATGAGTACAAACCCAAGAACACCATCCCAACCGTGAAGCATGGAGGTGGAAACATCATTCTTTGGGGATGCTTTTCTGCAGAGGGGACAGGACGACTGCACCGTATTGAGGGGAGGATGGATGGGGCCATGTATCGCGAGATCTTGGCCAATAACCTCCTTCCCTCAGTAAGAGCATTGAAGATGGGTCGTGGCTGGGTCTTCCAGCATGACAACGACCCGAAACACACAGCCAGAGCAACTAAGGAGTGGCATCTAAAGGTCCTGGAGTGTCCTAGCCAGTCTTCAGACCTGAACCCAATAGAACATCTTTGGAGGGAGTTGAAAGTCCGTATTGCCAAGCGACAGCCCCTAAACCTGAAGGATCTGGAGAAGGTCTGTATGGAGGAGTGGGCCAAAATCCCTGCTGCAGTGTCTGCAAACCTGGTCAAGACCTACAGGAAACATATGATCTCTGTAATTGCAAACAAAGGTTTCTGTACCAAATATTAAGTTCTGCTTTTCTGATGTATCAAATACTTATGTCATGCAATAAAATGCAACTTAATTACTTTAAAATCATACAATGTGATTTTCTGGATTTTTGTTTTAGATTCCGTCTCTCACAGTTGAAGTGTACCTATGATAATTACAGACCTCTACATGCTTTGTAAGTAGGAAAACCTGCAAAATCGGCAGTGTATCAAATACTTGTTCTCCCCACTGTATGTGTCTCTAATGAGGTCATACATTTGGCAGGAGGTTAGGAAGTGCAGCTCAGTTTCCACCTCATTTTTTGTGGGCAGTGTGCACATAGCCTGTCTTCTCTTGAGAGCCAGGTCTGCCTACGGCGGCCTTTCTCAAAAGCAAGGCTATGCTCACTGAGTCTGTACATAGTCAAAGCTTTCCTTAAGTTTGGGTTAGTCACAGTGGTCAGGTATTCTGACACTGTGTACTCTCTGTTTAGAGTGAAATAGCATTCTAGTTTGCTCTGTTTATTTGTTAATTCTTTCCAATGTGTCAAGTAATTCTCTTGTTGTTTTCTCATGATTTGGTTGGGTCTAATTGTGTTGTTGTTGCTGTCCTGGGTCTCTGCGGGGTCTGTTTGTGTTTGTGAACAGAGCCCCAGGACCAGCTTACTTAGGGAACTCTTCTCCAAGTTCATCTCTATGTAGGTGATGGCTTTGTTATGGAAGGTTTGGGAATCGCTTCCTTTTAAGTGGTTATAGAATTTAACGGCTTTTTTCTGGATTGTGATAATTAACGGGTATCGGCCTAATTCTGCTCTGCATGCATTATTTTGTGTTTTTCGTTGTACACAGAGGATATTTTTTTCAGAATTCTGCATGCAGTCTCAATTTGGTGTTTGTCCCATTTTGTGAATTCTTGGTTGGTGAGCGGACCCCAGACCTCACAACCATGAAGGGCAATGAGTTCTATAACTGATTCAAGTATTTTTTGCCAGATCCTAATTGTTATTTCAAATGTTATGTTCCTTTTGATGGCATAGAACGCCCTTCTTGCCTTGTCTCTCAGATCGTTCACAACTTTGTGGAAGTTACCTGTGGCGCTGATGTTTAGGCCGAGGTATGTATAGTTTTTTGTGTGCTATAGGGCAATGGTGTCTAGATGGAATTTGTATTTGTGGTCCTGGCAACTGGACCTTTTTTGGAACACCATTATTTTTGTCTTACTGAGACTTACTGTCAGGGCCCAGGTCTGACAGAATCGGTGCAGAAGATCTAGGTGCTGCTGTATGCCCTCCTTGGTTGGTGACAGAAGCACCAGATCATCAGCAAACAGTAGACATTTGACTTCAGATTCAAGTAGGGTGAGGCCGGTTGCTGCAGACTGTTCTAGTGCCCTCGCCAATTCGTTGCTATATATGTTGAAAAGGGTGGGGCTTAAACTGCATCCCTGTCTCACCCCACGGCCCTGTGGAAAGAAATGTGTGTGTTTTTTGCGAATTTTAACCGCACACTTGTTGTTTGTGTACATGGATTTCATAATGTCGTATGTTTTTCCCCCAACTCCACTTTCCGTCAATTTGTATAGCAGACCCTCATGCCAAATTGATTCAAAAGCTTTTTTGAAATCAACAAAGCATGAGAAGACTTTGTTTTGGTTTGTTTATTTGTCAATTAGTGTTCAGGGTGAATACGTGGTCTGTCGTACGGTAATTTGGTAAAAAGCCAATTTCACATTTGCTCAGTACTTTGTTTTCACTGAGTAAATGAACTAGTCTGCTGTTAATGATAATGCAGAGGATTTTCCCAAGGTTGCTGTTGACGCATATCCCACGGTAGTTATTGGGGTCAAATTTGTCTCCACTTTTGTGGATTGGGGTGATCAGTCCTTGGTTCCAAATATTGGGGAAAATGCCAGAGCTAAGGATGATGTTAAAGAGTTTAAGTATAGCCAATTGGAATTTGTGGTCTGTATATTTTATCATTTCATTGAGGATACCATCAACACCACAGGCATTTTTGGGTTGGAGGGTTTGTATTTTGTCCTGTAGTTCATTCAATGTTATTGGAGAATCCAGTGTGAGCTGGTAGTCTTTAATAGTTGATTCTAAGATTTGCATTTGATCATGTATATTTGTTTGCTGTTTGTTCTTTGTTATATGGCCAAAAATATTGGAGAAGTTGTTTACCCATACTTCTCAGTTTTGGATAGATAGCTCTTTGTGTTGTTGTTTGTTAGTGTTTTCCAATTTTCCCAGAAGTGGTTAGAGTCTATGGATTCTTCAATTACATTGAGCTAAATTCTGACATGCTGTTGCTTCTTTTTCCGTGGTGTATTTCTGTATTGTTTTAGTGATTCACCATAGTGATGGCGTAGGCTCAGGTTTTCTGGGTCTCTACGTTTTTGGTTGGATAGGTTTCTCAATTTCTTTCTTAGGTTTTTGCATTCTTCGTCAATCCATTTGTCACTGTTGTTACTTTTCTTTGGTTTTCTGTTAGAGATTTTTAGATTTGATAGGGAAGCTGAGAGGTCAAATATACTGTTTAGGTTTTCTACTGCCAAGTAAACACCTTCACAATTACAGTGGAACATTTTGTCCAGGAAGTTGTCTAAAAGGGATTGGATTTGTTGTTGCCTAATTGTTTTTTGGTAGGTTTCGACACTACATTCCTTCCATCTATAGCATTTCTTAATATTATTTAGTTCCTTTGGCTTTAATGCCTCATGATTGAGTATTGCTCTGTGATTTTGCTGTGGTCTAATAGGGGTGTCAGTGGCCTGACTGTGAACACTCTGAGAAACTGGGTTGAGGGCAGTGATAAAGTAGTCTACAGTACTACTGCCAAGAGATGAGCTATATGTGTTCCTAGCATAGGAGTCCCCTCGAAGCCTACCATTGACTATGTACATACCCAGTGTGCGACAGAGCTGCAGGAGTTGGGACCCGTTTTTGTTGGTTATGTTGTCGTAGTTGTGCATAGGGGGGCATATGGTGGAGGGAATGCTGTCACCTCCAGGTAGGTGTTTGTCCCCCTGTGTGCTGAGGGTGTCAGGTTCTTGTCCAGTTCTGGCATTTAGGTTGCCACAGACTAGTAAATGTCCCAGGGTCTGGAAATGATTGATTTCCCCCTCCAGGATTGAGAAGCTGTCTTCATTAATGTATGGGGATTCTAGTGTGGGGATATAGGTAGCACACAGGAGGACATTTTTCTCTGTTGAGATAATTTCCTTTTGAATTTCTAGCCAAATGTAAAATGTTCCTGTTTTGATTAATTTAATAGAGTGAGTTAGGTCTGCTCTATACCAAATCAACATACCCCCTGAGTCCCTTCCCTGTTTCACACCTGGTAGTTTGGTGGATGGCACTACCAGCTCTCTGTAACTTAGAGGGCAACCAGTGGGTCCGTCTCCTTTATACAATGTTTCTTGTAGGATGACAATGTCTGTATTTCCGATTTCTTTGTTGAAGTCCAGGTTCCTGCTCTTTAGGCCAAAGGCAGATGACCTCAGGCCTTGGATATTCCAGGAGGAAATAGTGAAGGCTTTTTGTTCCATAAAGTGTTGAATGTTGTTTGTCGTGTGGTTTGGCCTCAGGCCAGTAATTGTGAGCAGAGCCTGCTGAGCATCTGGTACATGCCATTGGCTTGGGCTAGTGTAAGAGTGGGGGTTGGGCCTGTTTGCATGCTCATGGCCTGGGTATATGTGTGACTTTCATGTTGAGGCCCTCTTTGCGGCATGGGGTGGGTAGGAGAGCATAGGTCTGATCTGAGGGGGCCTAGATGGGGTGTGGGCATGGTTGACTTGGTGGGGTGTTAAATGGTGGGGGTGGGGGTGTAGATGTGGCTGATGGTGCTGTGGTCTGGATGTAGGTCCTCTCGGCGGGGGTCCTCTATGTGGAGGTCCGGGGGAGTCCCGCAGGTCTGGGTGAGAGTCTCGCTGGTCTGGGCGGGGTGTCTGTTGATCAGTTACTCCTGTGTGAGGTGTTGGGTTTGCAGTTGAGGACGATATCCTTTAGGGTCCGTGCGAAGGTGGGCACTGCTGACTTGTATAGGTGGACCTGTACGTCCAGGGTGCCAGAAAAGATACCCCCACCCCGAGCGGGTCAGACCAGACCTCTTCATTAAATAACCCCACAGAGCAACCCCAAGCGGAAAGTAAACTTCCCAGCACAGAGTACTACTCCCTCATTGAAATGAAGGATACATTCACCCATATTTTCCAATTTTTATATAAGTCAGCAAAAATAGTCTCCTGATTTCCCATAAGGAGCTTCATTTTGTACTCTTTTCGTGTCTTATCATTCTTTATATTCAGAGGGTACTGTGTTTTAATGACCTCTGAACAGTGGGAGGGTGCTTCTAAGGCCTCTCCATTTGGTTGGGGTAGACTGTGTGACTCTCCTGCCATTGTTAGGCTCAAGGGATTTGACAAATCTCACTTCACACGTCAGTGCTAATTGAAGTTGCATATCTTTGTACTAGCAAGCTTGGTAGCCTTAGCATTCAGTCCTTATAAAGTAAAATATATCATTGTAATGTATTTTTCTTCTTGGTTTTTGAAAGTAAAAAATAGCTTCAGACTAAACATTACTCACTCAGTTCCAGGTTGGATGTTTTTTTTCACATTTCTTTTCGTTTGCCAGAGCATTTGCTGTATAGCTTGTGAATAGTAATCCTTGGTAGTAGAAAGCCTTCCAGGTAATTCCAGGTAATTCCGTCCAAAATCAGGTTGTAGGTTTGGGTTTTTGGTTTAGAATGAAGGTTGTGTTGTGGAGGGTAGCATCCAAGTTTATTTAATTCTAAATCTATTTTTGTAAAAAAAAAACATGCTGCAAAATGCAGGAGCAATGTCTTTGAGCTCTCTCTCTCTCCCTGTCTCTCCCTCTCCCTCTCTCTCTCTCTCGCTCCCTCTGTCTCTCACTCTCTCTCTCTCTCTCTCTCTCTCTCTCTCTCTCTCTCTCTCTCTCTCTCTCTCCCCCTCAGTCTCGCTCTCTCTCCCCCTCAGTCTCTCTCTCTCTTTCTCCCCCTCAGTCTCTCTCTCCTCCACTCAGTCTCTCTCTCTGTCTCCCCCTCAGTCTCTCTCTCTGTCTCTGTCTCTCCCCCTCTGTCTCTTGTGCCCCCCCCTCTCTCTCTCTCTCTCTCTCTCTCTCTCGCTCTGTCTCTCTCTCTCTGTCTCTCTCTCCCCCCTCTTTCTTTTCCTGATTGAGGGTATGGTTCAGTTATCTACATTATTGTAAAGATGCATCTGTTTGGCCCAGCTCCATTGTGTAGCCTGCCATTTATATTCCCCTTACCTTAGATAAATTACTTTGAACCCCTAACTTCCACTCTGGCCTCCATTGTGGAGGATGTCTGAAAAGTGTTGGCTGAGAGCCGGTGTCAGATTTGGACATCCTCTTATTCCACTGGCAAGGTGTGTGTGTGTCTGTGTGTGTGTGCGTGTGCGCGTGTGGTGTGTGTGTGTGTGCGCCTTCGTTTGTGCATTTGTGTGTGTGTGTGTGTGTGTGTGTGTGTGTGTGTGTGTGTGTGTGAACTCCACTATACTAAATGTATCTCTTCCAGTCAGTAACATCACAACCCTCTCAATCCCACCAATAAAGCTTAGGCTCAGCTCATTGACCACACCAGTCAATTACTACAAATGACCAGGGGTTCAGTGAATGCATTGCCTGGCGCTCAGTGTGATCCCAGTTCCCCGTGCCAGCCCACAGATTCATTACGGTGCACAGAATGGAAATCATGTGGAGGTTTTGTTTAGATTTCTGCTGACTAGAGATAGGGAGACAGTGTTCGCTCAGGGGATAGTAGTGCTGGAGCCCAGGAGAGATGTAGAAGCCTGCCATGGGTGTGTATGTGTGTGTGTGTGTGTGTGTGTGTGTGTGTGTGTGTGTGTGTGTGTGTGTGTGTGTGTGTGTGTGTGTGTGTGTGTGTGTGTGTGTGTGTGTGTGTGTGTGTGTGTGTGTGTGTGTGTGTGTGTGTGTGTGTGTGTGTGTGTGTGTGTGCTGACTGCTGGTGGATACTCATACATTGAGGGAAAAAATATTTGATCCCCTGCTGATTTTGTACATTTGCCCACTGAGAAAGAAATGATCAGTCTATAATTTTAATGGTAGGTTTATTTGAACAGTGAGAGACAGAATAACAACAAAAAAATCCAGAAAAACGCATGTCAAAAATGTTATAAATTGATTTGCATTTTAATGAGGGAAATAATAATTTGACCCCCTCTCAATCAGAAAGATTTCTGGCTCCCAGGTGTCTTTTTGTCACACCCTGACGTATGGGACTATAGTATGTTGAGTCAGGGTGTGAAGTTCTATGTTGTATTTTCTACGTTCTATTCTAGGTGTTGTATTTCTATGTTTGGCCAGGTGTGATTCCCAATCAGAGACAGCTGTCGCTCGTTGTCTCTGATTGGGGATCATACTTAGGCTGCCTGTTTACATTCATTAGTTGTGGGATCTTGTTCCGGTTAGAGGCTTGTATTGTGTGTTGCCTTAGGACTTCACATTTTGTTTCGTTTGTTGTTTTGTTCGTGTGTTTGTTCGGTGAAATAAACATGTATGCCTTTCACGCTGCGCCTTGGTCTGACCCGTCCTTCAACGAACGTGACAGAAGATCCCACCAACGGACCAAGCAGCGAGCCCAGGAGCAGACAGCCTGGACATGGGAGGAGATCCTGGACGGAAAGGGATCCTGGACATGGGAGGAGATTCAGGCTGGGATGGATCGCCATCCTTGGGAGGAGACAGTGGAGGCCCGGTTTAGAGAGGAGCAACAGCAACGCAGAAGGCGCCGGCCGAGGAAGAAGCCCGAGGGACAGCCCCAATATTTTTTTTTGGGGGGGCTAAAAGGGTGGTCGGATATTGATGAAGAAGAACCCCGACCACTGCACTCGTTGGGGCTCAGGGAGGAGTCCTCACGGGAGGAGGACTGGGCGCGGAGAGTGAAAAACTGGTACAGTCGGAGATCTCTAACGTCAGTTCCCAGTCTGGTACACCTCGTGCCTGTGTCTCGCACCAAGCCAGTGGTGCGTGTTCCCAGTCCGGTATGGTCCGTGCATACTCTCCGCACCAAGCCAGTGGTGCGTGTTCCCAGTCCGGCCCGGCCCGGCCCGTTCCTGATCCTCGCACCAGCCAGTGGTGCGTGTTCCCAGTCCGGCCCGGCCCGTTCCTGTTCCTCGCACCAAGCCAGTGGTGCGTGTCGCCAGTCCGGCCCGGCCCGTTCCTGCCCCTCGCACCAAGCCAGTAGTGTGTGTTCCTAGTCTGGTCCGGCCCGTGCCTGCTCCTCGCACCAGACCAGTGGTGCGTGTGTCCAGTCCGGCGCGGCCCGTGCCCGTTCCACCGGTGCCTGGTCTGGCTCTGGTCAGCGGCTTCACTCCGGAGCCAGAGCAGTCCGCTCCACCGGTGCCCAGTTCAGCTCCGGTCAGCGGCTCCACTCCAGAGCCAGAGCAGTCCGCTCCACCAGTGCCCAGTCCAGCTCCGGTCAGCAGTTCTACTCCGGAGCCAGAGCAGTCCGCTCCACCGGTGCCTAGTCCAGCACCAGTCAGCGGCTCCAGTCCGGAGCCAGAGCAGTCCGCTCCACCGGTGCCCAGTCCAGCTCCGGTCAGCAGTTCTACTCCGGAGCCAGAGCAGTCCGCTCCACCGGTGCCCAGTCCAGCTCCAGTCAGCGGCTCCAGTCCAGACCCAGACGTCAGCCCCTATTCAGGTTCGGGGTCTCCCACACCAGGGTCCAGACAGGGCTTGGTACATCGTGGGAGGAAGGAGAGGGGAAGCAGCGCGCCGAGGTTCAGACCAGACCAGGGGCGTAACGGGGAGGCTGAGAGAATGTGGTCGTCACACCCGGAGCCGGATCCGCCTCTGAGGCGGAATGCCCACCCGGACCCTTCCCTGTTATGTCAGGTTGGTGCGGTCGGAGTCCGGGGGGGGTACTGTCACACCCTGACATATGGGACTCTAGTATGTTGAGTCAGGGTGTGGAGTTCTACGTTGTATTTTCTATGTTCTATTCTAGGTGTTGTATTTCTATGTTTGGCCGGGTGTGATTCCCAATCAGAGACAGCTGTCGCTCGTTGTCTCTGATTGGGGATCATACTTAGGCAGCCTGTTTGCATTCATTAGTTGTGGGATCTTGTAACGGTTAGAGGCTTGTATTGTGTGTAGCCTTAGGACTTCACGTTTCATTTGGTTTGTTGTTTTGTTCGTGTGTTTGTTCGGTGAAATAAACATGTATGCCTTTCACGCTGTGCCTTGGTCTGACCCGTCCTTCAATGAACGTGACACTTTTATACAGGTAACGAGCTGAGATTAGGAGCACACTCTTAAAGGGAGTGCTCTTAATCTCAGCTTGTAACGTGTATAAAAGACACCTGTCCACAGAAGCAATCAATCAATCAGATTCCAAAATCTCCACCATGGCCAAGACCAAAGAGCTCTCCAAGGATATCAGGGACAAGATTGTAGACCTACACAAGGCTGGAATGGGCTACAAGACCATCGCCAAGCAGCTTGGTGAGAAGGTGACAACAGTTGGTGCGATTATTCGCAAATGGAAGAAACACAAAAGTACTGTCAATCTCCCTCGGCCTGGGGCTCCATGCAAGATCTCACCTCGTGGAGTTGCAATGATCATGAGAACGGTGAGGAATTAGCCCAGAACTACACGGGATGATCTTGTCAATGATCTCAAGGCAGCTGGGACCATAGTCACCAAGAAAACAATTGGTAACACACTACACCGTGAAGGACTGAAATCCTGCAGCGCCCGCAAGGTCCCCCTGCTCAAGAAAGCACATATACAGGCCCGTCTGAAGTTTGCCAATGAACATCTTAATGATTCAGAGGAGAACTGGGTGAAAGTGTTGTGGTCAGATGAGACCAAATTGAGCTCTTTGGCATCAACTCAACTCGTCGTGTTTGGAGGAGGAGGAATGATGCATATGACCCCAAGAACACCATCCCCACTGTCAAACATGGAGGTGGAAACATTATGCTTTGGGGGTGTTTTTCTGCTAAGGGGACAGGACAACTTCACTGCATCAAAGGGACGATGGACGGCGCCATGTACCATCAAATCTTGGGTGAGAACCTCCTGCCCTCAGCCAGGGCATTGAAAATGGGTTGTGGATGGGTATTCCAGCATGACAATGACCCAAAACACATGGCCATGGCAACAAAGGAGTGGCTCAAAAAGAAGCACATTAAGGTCCTGGAGTGGCCTAGCCAGTCTCCAGACCTTAATCCCATCGAAAATCTGTGGAGGGAGCTGAAGGTTTGAGTTGCCAAATGTCAGGCTCGAAACCTTAATGACTTGGAGAAGATCTGCAAAGAGGAGTGGGACAAAATCCCTCCTGAGATGTGTGTAAACCTGGTGACCAACTACAAGAAATGTTTGACCTCTGTGATTGCCAACAAGGGTTTTGCCACCAAGTACTAAGTCATGTTTTGCAGAGGGGTCAAATACTTATTTCCCTCATTAAAATGCAAATCAATTTATAATATTTTTGACATGCATTTTTCTGGATTTTTTTGTTGTTATTCTCACTGTTCAAATAAACCTACCATTAAAATTATAGACTGATCATTTCTTTGTCAGTGGGCAAACGTACAAAATCAGCAGGGGATCAAATACTTTTTTCCCTCATTGAATGTGACTCGTTTGAGGATGCTAGCCATATGTCGCACGTCACTACTTCACAGGAGAGGCATTTGAATGTAAACATTTATTTTTCATCAAAATGTGTTTTTTTGGCAGAAATGCCTTCTGTAACATGTGAACTTTCATGTGCCTTAATAACAAACTTGTATGCCATCCGTAAATACAATTGTTAAATTACGAGCCAAGTTGGTTTAGTCACAAAAAAGACAGGAACCTTCTCATTAGCCATGATTGGCTGAGGTAACTGATGGGCTGGACTTGCCGAGAGATGAGTTCGGATTGTTCTGCCATGTAGCATGCTTCTGTCTATAACATGAGCTGCTCAGTATGTGTAGGTAATCCTTTCTTATGCAGCTTTTTTTAAGATATCACGAAGACCTGCAAAAGTGTTGCTAATGCTCTCTTCTGCCATGCTGACTCTCCCTGACTCTGAAAATGAATAAGATGATGAGGAAATCATTGAACCAGACTTGGTAGTGTCTTCTGAAACAGTGATCAACAGTGTTGTTGTCACGGAAGAAGTTGACCAAGTTTTGAAATCAGCGGAATGCCTGTTGGAAGCAGACTATGATATCTAAGGAGATGGAGAAAACTATGCCGTTTGATTGCAAATATGCAGAGGGAGTCGAAAAGACAACACACAAAAGGCTGTTGTATAAAACACCTGTCTCCGGATTACATCTTCAAACTAAGGGCAACCATGGCATCATGGCAATTACTTTCACATTGTTCCTCAACTGTAGTATATGATATACCATGTTCTAGCTCTGAGTCGCTACTTTTATCCAATGTAAAAAAAATAAAAAATAAAAAATTTTTGCTACATAAGACCGAATGGAGCCGGTCGGTCACATATACAGTTGAAGTCGGAAGTTTACATACACCTTAGCCAAATACATTTAAACTACATTTTTCACAATTCCTGACATTTAATCCTAGTAAAAATTCCCTGCCTTAGGTCAGTTAGGATCACCACTTTATTTTAAGAATGTGAAATGTCAGAATAATAGTAGAGAGAATGATTTATTTCAGCTTTTATTTATTTTGTCACATTCCCAGTGGGTCAGAAGTTTACATACACTCAATTAGTATTTGATAGCATTGCCTTTAAATTGTTTAACTTGGGTCAAACGTTTCGGGTAGCCTTCCACAAGCTTCCCACAATAAGTTGGGTGAATTTTGGCCCATTCCTCCTGACAGAGCTGGTGTAACTGAATAAGGTTTGTAGGCCTCCTTGTTCGCACACACACTTTTTCAGATCTGCCCACAAACCTTCTATAGGTTTGAGGTCAGGGCTTTGTGATGGCCACTCCAATACCTTGACTTTGTTGTCCTTAAGCCATTTTGCCACAACTTTGAAAGTATGCTTGGGGTCATTGTCCATTTGGAAGACCCATTTGCGAACAAGCTTTAACTTCCTGACTGATGTCTTGAGATGTTGCTTCAATATATCCTCATGATGTCATCGATTTTGTGAAGTGCACCAGTCCCTCCTGCAGCAAAGCACCCCAACAGCATGATGCTGCCCCCCCATGGTGTTTATACTAGTGTACTATTGTTTGTACAGAAGAACGTGGTACCTTCAGGCGTTTGGAAATTGCTTCCAAAGATCAACCAGACTTGCGGAGGTCTACAATTTTTCTGAGGTCTTGGCTGATTTCTGTTGATTTTCCCATGATGTCAATTAGCCTATCAGAAGCTTCTAATGACATCCATTTCTGGAATTTTCCAAGCTGTTTAAAGGCACAGTCAACTTAGTTTATGTATACTTCTGACCCACTGGAATTGTAATACAGTGAATTATAAGTGAAATAATCTGTCTGTAAATAATTGTTGGAAAATTACTTGTGTCATGCACAAAGTAGATGTCCAAACCGACTTGCCAAAACTATTGTTTGTTAACAAGAAATTTGTGGAGTGGTTGAAAAACAAGTTTTAATGACTCCGACCTAAGTGTATGTAAACTTCCGACTTCAACTGTAGTAAATGTATCCAGAACAACTTTTGATCTCTGTGTTTCTACCTGCTTTAGTTAAGTAGGGATCTGAAGCACTTCTCTGATCATCTTCACACTGTTGTTCCTAAAAGGAGAGCTGTTGAGTTGTCTGGCCACCAGATGCCTGCCGCCAGATGCCTGCCACCAGATGCCTGCCCTGGACTGGCACTGCACCTCACCAGCACATTTCCTCATCCGTCCATCCTTCCATACATCCACACATGCGTGCCCCTCCCGTGCCAGCCAAACTGTAGGGGCCGGCTGCAACACATACACTCCCAGGGCACTCATGCCAACCACCCACATGTCCCCCAGGCCCAATGCCCTGGCACTGTACCCGTCAACATGCCACCTGTTGTGGGCAGAGAGTGGAGGACACCGGCATGATCTGGCTCTCTCCGGTCACACACACACATTAATACCACCTGGACCCGTGGCATATTGACAAATGTGGGTCAGTGTTTATACTGTTACTAGTTCGATTGGGTGTGTGTACTAAGGTGTTTGCTCAAATGTGTGCCTGTGTGTGTAGGAAGAGAGGGGTCAATGTAAGTGAAGAGAAAGCAGAAGATATTGATCACTATTGCTGACAAGAACTGTAGCCAACCAGAACTGTTCAGTAGCTCAGAATGAGAGGAGAGCCGGCCTGCAGCTTGTGGATAAAGACAATACACCATATAAAGCCTTGCTCTTTCCAGAGTTCCATCTTAAAATCAGCCCCCCTTCGCTTACCTATGACGAAAGGTGAATTTACACAAACACATTGTGTCAATGGTTTCTCGATTTCCCCACAATACTTTACTTTTTTAGAGTAAGGCCTAGATTCAATCTGTAGCGCAGAATATACACACTATAACAAGATTGAAATTTAAAGGCAATGTTTCCACTTTTGCGGAGACTGCACTCACGGTAAACTCTGCATATGTTGGCTCAGTTGGAAATTACCTTTACATTTCATTCGCGCTAATTATGCAGATCTTCCGCACTACGGATTGAATCTAACCTTAAGAGGTAAATATACCAGCTAATATTGAAAGAATCTCTCCCTTCCTCTCTTCCTCTCTTTCTCTCTCTCTTTCTCTCTCTAATTTTCTCTCTCTGTTTCTCTCTCTGTTCTCTCTCTGTTTCTCTCTCTGTTGCTCTCTCTGTTTCTTTCTCTTTTGTCTTACTAATTACAGCCAGAGCGTGTTGCTACTTCCTCTTTGTCCTCTGCAGGCCTGCTCATTAAACATCCTATTCAATCTAAATGCCACCTTAGCAGGTTGCGGTCTTCACCATTGATCTGAGTCATTTCCTTCAAAATAGGCTGACACTCTCGGCCACCAGGGTTTCAATAGGTAATAGGACCATCTGCCATTAAAAATAAGAAATAAAATGTTTTCCCTCCAGACATCACAGGAGACGGCGAATTGGTTTCTTTTTTCCTGCGCTGCTCAGACAATGAAAACGTTAATGGTCAGCCAAACGTAATCACACATTCTCTCCTTTTCTTAAATCAACACTCCTATTCTTCCCCACAATGGCCGACCTGTCCCTGTGTAGCAGCTGGCCGAGTTCTCTGTCTGTCTGTAAGACCAGGAGAGAAGAGAAACTTGGGAGATTGGGTGACCATAAGCAGGTTGGCGTTTATTGTCATGAGTCTTGTCCTGGAGGCAGAACTGAGTGATTTCCCCTTAGATAGGCTGCAAAGTCAAAATTGGCTCTATTGTACAAATTCAAGAAAACAAAAATGAGCTTTTTGGTCTGGTATTAGGGTTAGGGTTAGGTATTAGGGTTAGCAGTGTGGTTAAGGTTAAGGTTAAGGTTAGAGTTAGGTTTAAAATCAGATTTTATGACTTTGTGGCTGTGCCAGCTAGTGACCACTCTGTAAAGATGCCTCCAGAACAAGATTCATGACGAAAAATGCTAACCTGCTGGCCATGATGGGGCGAACAGGGCTAGATAGATGACCTCCTTTGACTGTAAAGCATCCAGCAACCCGTACTTACTCATCTACCCTACCACTGACTGGCTACCCACTCTTATGCCATGTCTCTCAATATTCTCATTCCCAGTCTCAGACACTCTCATGTTGAGTCACCGTAATGGGCATGGTCTCTCATCATGGATGATCTCACATCTGCCAGGCCAGTCTGGACACACTGGAGTCAGTCTGGAGTAATCCCAGTGAGGAGCAGAGAGACACTGGCAGCAGCACTGCAGTGTATGTGGTCTAGGATCAACAGAGAGGAACTGGGTCATAGTGGTCACTAGTCACCATGCCGGATGTCCTCGGGATGGCATCAGAGTGTCATCGTTACATTGACACTCACTCAGAATGATTTTGATAGCTGTGCAAGGTGATCAGTTTCCACCTCATTTTGTTGGCAGTGTGCACATAGCCTGTCTTCTCTTGAGAGCCAGGTCTGCCTAAAGCGGCCTTTCTCAATAGCAAGGCCATGCTCACTGAGTCTGTACATAGTCAAAGCTTTCCTTAATTTTGGGTCAGTCACAGTGATCAGGCATTCTGCCACTGTGTACTCTCTGTTTAGGGCCAAATAGCATTCCAGTTTGGTCAGTTTTTTAGTTAATACTTTCCAATGTGTCAAGTAATTCTCTTTTTGTTTTCTCATGATTTGGTTGGGTCTAATTGTGTTGCTGTCCTGGGGCTCTGTTTGTGTTGACATTTACATCATTTAGCAGACGCTCTTATCCAGAGCGACTTACAAATTGGTGCATTAAACTTATAATAGCAAGTGGGACAACCACTTTGTTTCTTCTTTTTTTTTTTATGGGGGGTGGGGGAAGAAGATGACTTTATACTATTCCAGGTATTCTTTAAAGTGGTAGGGTTTCAAGTGTCTCCGGAAGGTGGTGAGTGACTCCGCTGTCCTGGGGGAGCTTGTTCCACCATTGGGGTGCCAGAGCAGCAAATAGCTTTGACGGGCTGAGCGGGAACTGTGCTTCTGTACATTTGACATTTTAGTCATTTAGCAGACGCTCTTATCCAGAGCGACTTACAGTTAGTGAGTGCATACATTAGTTTTAATACTGGCCCCTCGTGGGAATCGAACCCACAACCCTGGCGTTGCAAACGCCATGCTCTACCAACTGAGCTACATCCCTGCCGGCCATTCCCTCCCCTACCCTGGGCCAATTGTGCGCTGCCCCATGGGTCTCCCGGTCGCGGCCGGCTACGACAGAGCCTGGATTCGAACCACTGCGCCACTCAGGAACTTAGAGGTAGGGGAGCTAGCAGGCCAGAGGTGGATGAACGTAGTGCCCTCGTTTGGGTGTATGGTCTGATCAGAGCCTGAAGGTAAGGAGGTACCGTTCCCCTCACAGCACTCTAGGAAAGCACCAAGGTCTTGTAGTAGATGCGAACCTCAACTGGAAGCCAATGGAGTGTGCGGAGGAGCGGGGTGACATGAGAGAACTTGGGAAGGTCAAACACCAGACAGGCTGCGGCGTTCTGGATAAGTTGTAGGGGTTTAAAAGCACAGGCAGAGAGCCCAGCCAACAGCGAGTTGCAGTAATCCAGACGGGAGATAACAAGTGCCTGGATTAGGACCTGTGCCGCTTTCTGTGTAAGGTAGGGTCGTACTCTGCGAATGTTGTAGAGCATGAACCTACACGATCGGGTAACCGCTTTGATGTTAGCGGAGAACGACAGGGTGTTGTCCAGGGTCACGCCAAGGCTCTTTGCACTCTGGGAGGAGGACACAATGGAGTTGTCAACCGTGATGGCGAGATCATGGAGCGGGCAGTCCTTCCCCGGGAGGAAGAGCAGCTCCGTCTTGCCGAGGTTCAGCTTGAGGTGGTGATCCGACATCCACACTGATATGTCTGCCAGACATGCAGAGATGCGTTTCGCCACCTGGTTATCAGAAGGGGGAAAGGAGAAAATTAATTGTGTGTTGTCTGCGTAGCAATGATAGGAGAGACCATGTGAGGATATGACAGAGCCAAGTGACTTGGTGTATAGAGAGAATAGGAGAGGGCCTAGAACTGAGCCCTGGGGGACACCAGTGGTGAGAGCACGTGGTGCGGAGACAGATTCTCACCACGCCACCTGGTAGGAGCGACCTGTCAGGTAGGACGAAATCCAAGAGTGAGCAGCGCCGGAGATGCCCAACTCGGAGAGGGTGGAGAGGAGGATCTGATGGTTCACAGTATCAAAGGCAGCGGATAGGTCTAGAAGGATAAGAGCAGAGGAGAGAGAGTTAGCTTTAGCAGTGCGGAGGGCCTCCGTGACACAGAGAAGAGCAGTCTCAGTTGAATGGCCAGTCTTGAAACCTGACTGGTTTGGATGAAGAAGGTAATTCTGAGAGCAATAGCAGGAGAGTTGGCTAGAGACAGCACGCTCAAGAGTTTTGGAGAGAAAAGGAAGAAGGGATACTGGTCTGTAGTTGTTGACATCGGAGGGGTGTAGGTTTTTTGAGGAGGGGTGCAACTCTCGCTCTCTTGAAGACGGAATGGGCATGGCCAGCGGTCAAGGATGAGTTGATGAGCGAGGTGAGGTAAGGGAGAAGGTCTCCGGAAATGGTCTGGAGAAGAGAGGAGGGGATAAGGTCAAGCGGGCAGGTTGTTGGGCGGCCGGCCATCACAAGTTGCAAGATTTCATCTGGAGAGAGAGGGGAGAAAGAAGTCAAAGCATAGGGAAGGGCAGTGTGAGCAGGACCAGCGGTGTCATTTGACTTAATAAATGAGGATCGGATGTCGTCAACCTTCTTTTCAAAATGGTTGACGAAGTCATCCACAGAGAGGGAGGAGGGAGGGGGAGGAGGAGGAGGATTCAGCAGGGAGGAGAAGGTGGCAAAGAGCTTCCTAGGGTTAGAGGCAGAGGCTTGAAATTTAGAGTGGTAGAAAGTGGCTTTAGCAGCGGAAACAGAGGAAGAGAATGTAGAGAGGAGGGAGTGAAAAGATGACAGGTCCGCAGGGAGTCTAGTTTTCCTCCATTTCCGCTCGGCTGCCCGGAGCCTTCTTCTGTGAGCTCGCAATGAGTCGTCAAGCCA
This sequence comes from Coregonus clupeaformis, assembly GCF_020615455.1. Classification (NCBI taxonomy): domain Eukaryota; kingdom Metazoa; phylum Chordata; class Actinopteri; order Salmoniformes; family Salmonidae; genus Coregonus; species Coregonus clupeaformis. The sequence goes on along the minus strand of NC_059192.1, from coordinate 17,399,530 downwards.
CGGAGCAGGAGGTGAGGACCGAGCCGGCCGAGAGGATAGGGGACATAGAGAGTCAAAAGATGCAGAAAGGGAGGAGAGGAGGGTTGAGGCAGAATCAGGAGATCGGAGGGAGAAGGATTTAGCAGAGGGAAGAGATGATAGGATGGAAGAGGAGAGAGTAGCGGGAGAGAGAGAGCGAAGGTTGCAACGGCACATTACCATCTGAGTAGAGGCAGAGTGAGTATTGTTGGAGGAGAGCGAGAGAGAATATGATACAAAGTAGTGGTCAGAGACTTGGAGGGGAGTTGCAGTGAGATTAGTAGAAGAACAGCATCTAGTAAAGATGAGATCAAGCGTATTGCCTGCCTTGTGAGTAGGGGGGGACGGTGAGAGGGTGAGGTCAAAAGAGGAGAGGAGTGGAAAGAAGGAGGCAGAGATAAATGAGTCAAAGGTAGACGTAGGGAGGTTAAAGTCACCCAGAACTGTGAGGGGTGAGCCATCCTCAGGAAAGGAACTTATCAAGGTGTCAAGCTCATTGATGAACTCTCCAAGGGAACCTGGAGGGCGATAAATGGCAAGGATTTTAAGCTTGAATGGGCTAGTGACTGTGACAGCATGGAATTCAAATGAGGAGATAGACAGATGGGTCAGGGGAAAAAGAGAAAATGTCCACTTGGGAGAGATGAGGATTCCTGTGCCACCGCCGCGCTGAACAGATGCTCTCGGGGTATGCGAGAACACATGGTTAGACGAGGAAAGAGCAGTAGGAGTAGCAGTGTTTTCTGTGGTAATCCATGTTTCCGTCAGCGCCAAGAAGTCGAGGGACTGGAGGGTAGCATAGGCTGAGATTAACTCTGCCTTGTTGGCCGCAGAACGGTAGTTCCAGAGGCTGCCAGAGACCTGGAACTCCACGTGGGTCGTGGGGGCAGGGACCACCAGATTAGAGTGGCAACAGCCACGTGGTGTGAAGTGTTTGTATGGCCTTTGCAGAGAGGAGAGAACAGGGATAGACAGACACATAGTTGACAGGCTACAGAGAAAGTCTACAATAATGCAAAGGAGATCGGAATGAAATGAACTAAACATCTGGGAAAGCGAGAGAGGGGGGCCTCCCTCACTTACGTTTCACTGAAACACTCAAATATAACTCTCCCAACTTCCACTTTAGAAATTATAATTGTTGTAAACTACAGCGGTTCAATGTTTCTAGGAATAGACTCTAACTTAGTTTATTCAGCTAGCTAACTTGGTACACCAAATCCTTTTGACGCCAAAGCCAACTAGCATGCCAGCCTCCAATAACACGGTTTAGCACCAATACTCGGTTACAACAAACCACCTGTGTTTGTGAACAGAGCCCCAGGACCAGCTTGCTTAGGGGACTCTTCTCTAGGTTAATCTCTCTGTAGGTGATGGCTTAGTTATGGAAGGTTTGGGAATCACTTCCTTTTAGGGGGTTATAGAATTTAACGGCTCTTCTCTGGATTTTGATAATTTGCGGGTATCGGCCTAATTCTGCTCTACATGCATTATTTGGTGTTTTACGTTTTTCTACCCCAATTTTGTGATATCTGATTGGTAGTTACAGTCTAGTCCCAAAGCTGCAACTCCCCTACTGATTCGGGAGAGATGAAGGTCGAGAGCCATGCATCCTCCGAAACACGACCCTGCCAAGCCGCAATGCTTCTTGACACACTGCTCTCTTAACCCGGAAGCCAGCTGCACCAATATGTCGGAGGAAACAACATCCAGCTGGCGACCGAGGTCAGCTTGCAGGTGCCCGGCCCGCCACAAGGAGTCGCTAGATGGGACAAGGAAATCCCGTCCGGCCAAACCCTCCCCTAACCCGGACGACGCTGGGACAATTGTGCACTGTTATGGTCACGGCCGGCTGTGACACAACCTGGGATCGAATCCGGCTCTGTAGTAACGCCACTGCGCCACTCAGGAGGCTGATTCAAGTATTTTTTGCCAGATCCTAATTGGGATGTTGAATTTTATGGTCCTTTTAATGGCGTAGAAGGCCCTTCTTGCCTTGTCTCTCAGATCGTTTACAGCTTTGTGTAAGTTACCAATGGTGCTGATGTATATCTCTCCCCCATTCTCCCTCTTTCTCCCTCTCCCTCTTTCCCCCATCTTTCCCTCCCTCTTTACCTTTCTCTCTCTTTCCCTCTCTCCCTGGATCACTTGTTCCCAGCAGTCAAAATTGTTCCCAGCATTCTGCCATCACCTCATCCCCTCAGCCCTGTGAACCCATGGCTCCCACAGATGCCTTGCGTGCCCTGACTACGACTGCCACATTCTCCACACCTACCAGCACATATCAGCCCAGGGATAGGGCAGAGCCAGGACCCAGCCACAGTCACGGATGCCAACCATCTTGTTTCAGTGACAGCTGGCTACAGGCCTTCCTCCTTTCATCGCCTCTCACCAAGGAGGGATGCCGCCTGCCAGCCTCTCATATTTTATACATCTGATGCCGTCGTCCACACTGGTGTTACAGAGGAGAGGACCAAGGACCTCACTCCCAATCTGGGGGAGGGAAACTGGGACTGGGACCTGGTGTCTAGTTTTGCTTTACCCCCTGGAGGTGTCTCTGGGGTTTGGGTGAGGGATGTTAGGCCATGTCAGACCATGGCACCTTTTGGAGGAGGAGATTCTCCGATCGGAACTGTGGCACTCTCATGTTTTGGAGCAGTTGATGAGTAACTGGACCTACACTGTGCAGTAGAGAACCTTGTAAATCCACACAGAACCCTTTATATTGAATAGAACACTGTAGACATACCTGATGGTGGTTGCTGAACAGTTGTAGTTTTGCCATGGTTTTCCCAAGAATGCAGCATGAAGCGTATCAGTGTTTTATTCTTCTACTCTACTGCCTCCCTGTGCCCCACTACTCTAGATTGATACAGTAAACAGCAGTCTTTTAAACAGTGCAGTGGGGCAGTGGTTCCATCCACTGGTTCCCCCTCTCTTTCCCACCCTCCCTCCCTCCCTCCCTCCCTCCCTCCCTCCCTCCCACTGTTTCTCTCTCTCTCTCTCTCTCTCTCTCTCTCTCTCTCTCTCTCTCTCTCTCTCTCTCTCTCTCTCTCTCTCTCTCTCTCTCTCTCTCTCTCTCTCATCTGTCCCTCTCTTCTCTCTGCCCCCAGCCCCGTTACATTGCCTGCTGGGATCTAACAGCTGCAACGGCACGTGCTAAGCTATCTCCCCCCTACAGGCCCATGCACTGTGGAATCACTTTGTATGGCCGAGTCCTGTGTCATCAACCATCCCCAACCATCACACTGGAGGGATGGAGGGAGGGAATGAGGGATGGGGAACAGGAGGGAAATGACTTGGGAGAACAGGGGGAGATGAAGAGATGGAGGGATGGAGAGAGAGGGAGCGAGAGAGGGAGGGAAAGGTCAGTGGCGAACAGGAAGAGATGAAGAGAATGGGAAGGAAGGAGAACCATATTTCAGGTTCGGTCTAATAGGCCATTCATTTGTGAGATGTGCCATGTAGTGTTACACAAAGAAAAACGTAGATCATTTATTTTGTCTCTCTCTCTCTCTCTCTCTCTTTGTTTATCTCTGTCTTTCTCTCTCACTCTCTCTTTTTCTCTCGCTCTATTTCTATTTCTATTTCGCTCAAAGCTCCTTTAGCCATCTCCCTTGATTAAAGAGAGGAGAAGAGAGGGAGAGAGGAGGGAGGGAGGAGAAGAGAGGAAGAGAGGAGAAGACAGGGATGGAGGGAGGAGAAGAGAAGAGAGAGGAGAAGAGAAGAGAGAGGAGAAGAGAGGGAGAGAGGAGAAGAGAGGGAGGGAGGAGAAGAGAAGAGAGAGGAGAAAAGAGGAAGGGAGGAGAAGAGAAGAGAGAGGAGAAGAGAGGGAGAGAGGAGAAGAGAGGGAGGGAGGAGAAGATAGGGAGGGAGGAGAAGAGAAGAGAGAGGAGAAGAGAGGAAGGGAGGAGAAGAGAAGAGAGAGGAGAAGAGAGGAAGGGAGGAGAAGAGAAGAGAGAGGAGAAGAGAGGAAGGGATGAGAAGAGAAGAGAAGAGAGAGGAGAAGAGAGGGAGAGAGGAGAAGAGAGGGAGGGAGGAGAAGAGAAGAGAGAGGAGAAGAGAGGGAGAGAGGAGAAGAGAGGGAAAGAGGAGAAGAGAAGAGAGAGGAGAAGAGAGGAAGGGAGGAGAAGAGAAGAGAGAGGAGAAGAGAGGAAGGGAGGAGAAGAGAAGACAGAGGAGAAGAGAAGAGAGAGGAGAAGAGAGGGAGAGAGGAGAAGAGAGGGAGGGAGGAGAAGAGAAGAGAGAGGAGAAGAGAGGAAGGGAGGAGAAGAGAAGAGAGAGGAGAAGAGAGGAAGGGAGGAGAAGAGAAGAGAGAGGAGAAGAGAGGAAGGGATGAGAAGAGAAGAGAGAGGAGAAGAGAGGGAGAGAGGAGAAGAGAGGGAGGGAGGAGAAGAGAAGAGAGAGGAGAAGAGAGGGAGGGAGGAGATCAGAGGGAGGAGAAGGGAGGGAGGGAGGGAGGGAGGGAGGGAGGGAGGGAGGGAGGGAGGGAGGAGAAGAGAGGGAGGGAGGGAGGGAAGGAGGAGAAGAGATGGAGGGAGGAGAAGAGAGGGAAAGAGGAGATGAGAGGGAGGGAGAGAGGAGAGGAGAAGGAGAGAGAGAGTGGTGGAAGAGGATTGTCAGAGAACCATTTGATGTTCTTTGATTAATTCTTCCCCTTTATTTCTCATATTTATTTATTCATTCATTCCATTTTGTATTATCACAGTGTTCCATGGCCAGAGGGTTTGTGTTAAGGGGGCTGCTGTGGATGATTTTCATATTCCTTATAATATTTTATTATGATACTAATTATGATTTCATATGTTACCACGTTCTCTATTTATATATTTATATTCTCGACCTCCACCAGTCTGCTTTCGTCCAATCATGTTGTTGAAATGTGTGTGGTAAATTACTTATTAACTTGATCTAATAGTATTAATATCAGGTTTGACTCCCGAGTGGCGCAGTGGTCTAAGGCACTGCATCACAGTGCTAGCTGCGCCACTAGAGATCCTGGTTCGAGTCCAGGCTCTGTCGCAGCCGGCCGCGACCAGGAGACCCATGGGCGGCGCACAATTGGTCCAGCGTCATCCAAGGTAGGGGAGGGTTTGGCCGGCAGCGATGTGGGTTTGTTTCCCACGGGGGGCCAGTATAAAAAAAACATGTATGCATTCACTAACTGTAAGTCGCTCTGGATAAGAGCGTCGACTAAAATGTAAATGTTTAGGTTGAAGGAAAAGGGTTATTTAATAATTTAAGCGCCCCGTACACATGGCCAACACACACACACGCATACACACACACACACGACCCTGTGTACTTCATATCTTTGAGTGTGTGGAACAGAACAGAGAGAATATGACAGTCCTCTTATAGAGAATTATAGGTGCATGTAAACAACAGGAAACAATGCTAGTGGGTTGGTGAGGATTTACCACAGTACTAGTGGGTTGGTTTGGATTTATCACAGTTCTAGTGGGTTGGTGGGGATTTACCACAGTTCTAGTGGGTTGGTGGGGATTTACCACATTACTAGTGGAACTTTCTTGTTCTCAACTCCTGTGGCTGGACGCTGCTCGGACCTGATGGATGTTTCCCCGCCTTGTCATCTGTCCCTATCAGAATGGCCTGTGCTACCTGGAAATTGCCGGCCAAGGAAGTCATCTCCATCTGCTTCTCCTTCTACATCCTGTAGTGAAGTAGACGGAGAACAGCAAGAAGAATGTTCCAATCAGTGCTGGTCCCATGTCACAAGTCATGGAAACCGAAGGCAACGCCATGCTGCTAAGTGGACTGGAGTGTCTGCGAGAAGTTCAGAGCAGATTGACATAATGAATAGCTTTGCCACACTGGTGCCTGATCTACCTATTCCTTAATCGCTGGGATTGCCTGTGTCTGTGACAGCTGTGCTGACTCCAACTACGCTGACTCCAGCAGCGGCTTCGTCGTCGAGTTTGGATCTGATGGGCACTGCCTGCTGTGGGATAACCGGACATATTGACGTTAGCAGTGGGTGTACGCTATCCTGCTTCTTGTGGGCCCGTGAAAGGTTCAACTAATTATGTGAGGAGTAGGAATGGGCGGATATCGCCATCCCCTTCTCCAGCCGTTGTATTGGAAAGTTCAATGGTGAGAAATGTCTCAGTCCCTGAACCAAAATCTTTGTGCTATCCAGGAGCACGAATACTGGACATCAATAAACTGCTCCCAAACATTTTAAACCTGCATCAGGAAATTGAGTCTATCATAGTTCATGTGGGATTCAATTACATTATAAAGGGTAACTCAGAACAGCTGAAAATGGATTTTAAAGAACTGATTGGGTCTCTGCCTGACTCCAACAAATGCCCCATAATATCTGGCTTTGTGCCCTCCCTAAATTGTTACATGGAACGTTTCAGCAGACTTTTAGCCCTCCATAACTGGCTACAAGACTATTGCAGCTCTTTGGGTGTAACAATTATTGACAACTTATGGAAACAAAGATTGTTTTATAAGGAGGATGGGATCCACCCAAATCATTTGGATTCCTGGATCCTTTCACAGCATTATTTTACATTTTAGTCATTTAGCAGATGCTCTTATCCAGAGCAACTTTACAGTTAGTGAGTGCATACATGTTTGTTTTTCTCATACTGGCCCCCCGTGGGAAACGAACCCACAACCCTGGCGTTGCAAGCGCCATGCTCTACCAACTGAGCTACACAGGGCCTCTTATAAGGCTGCTTTGAGACAATGACCTGTCAATGATCCAAGCCCAGCTCAGTTAATCCCTTCCATTGTGTCGCTGAGTTGTCATAATGTTTCAGCAAATGTACATAATAATAAGCCATTTAGCAGACGCTTTTATCTAAAGCGACTTACAGTCATGCATGCATAAATTTTTGTGTATGGGTGGTCCCGGGGTTCAAACCCACTACCTTGGCGTTACAAGCACCTTGCACTACCAGCTGAGCTACAGAGGACCAGGGGTGTTGGAAGATCCTAGGGGTGTTGGAAGACACAATGTAAGTAACCTAATTGATGTCCCTCTAACTGCCCTGAATGCCTCTGCTGATTCTACAGCTATTGTATGCAGCAATAATGTGCCTATGAACCAGATTTATGCTGTTAGCACTGAGCCAGTGTGCCCTAGTAGGAAGTCCACTGTGTGCAGCTCACCCTGCACTAACATAAATAACATGACCATGTCTACTTCTGCTACGCTTCCCAGTAAAGCAATGAAAACAATCAAGCATCCCAGAAAAGTGTTAAAAATAGCCTACGTTAACATATGTAGCATAAGAAACAAGGTTCATGAAATCAATCATTTGCTAGTAACAGATGACATTCATATTCTGACAATCTCTGAAACTCACAAAGATAATACCTTTGATGATACAGTGGTAGCAATACATGTTAAAACATCTACAGAAAATACAGAAATGCCAAACGTGGAGGTGTTGCTGTTTATATTCAGAACAACATTCCTGTAAAGCTTAGAGAGGATCTCATGTTAACTACAGTTGAAGTAATATAGCTACAGGTTCATCTGCCTCACCAAAAGCCCATTCTGGTGGGAAGCTGCGATAGACCACCAAGTGCCAACAGTCAGTATCTGGATAACATGTGTTAAATAGCCTTGGTTTCTCAAATGACTGCCTCGCCTGGTTCACCAACTACTTCTCAGATAGAGTTCGGTGTGTCAAATCGGAGGACCTGTTGTCTGGACCTCTGGCAGTCTCTATGGGGGTGCCACAGGGTTCAGTTCTCGGGCCGACTCTATTCTCAGTGTATATCAATGAGGTCGCTCTTGCTGCTGGTGACGATCGGATCCGCCTCTATGCGGACGACACCATTTTGTATACCTCTGGCCCTTCATTGGACACTGTGTTAACAAACCTCCAAACGAGCTTCAACGCCATACAACACTCCTTCCGTAGCCTCCATTAAACACTAGTAAAACTAAATGCATGCCTTTCAACCGAACGCTGCTTGCACCCGCCCACCCGACTAGAAACACTACATTTACATTTACATTTACGGCATTCACCTTATAGCCAGTGGGAGAACCACTTTACAATTGTATTTTTTATTTGTGTGTGTGTGTGTGTGTGGGGAGGTAGGGGGTGTGGGGGGGGTAGAAGGATTACTTATCCTATCCCAGGTGTTCCTTAAAGAGGTGGGGTTTCAAATGTCTCCGGAAGGTGGTGAGTGACTCCGCTGTCCTGGCGTTGTGAGGGAGCTTGTTCCACCATTGGGGTGCCAGAGCAGCGAACAGTTTTGACTGGGCTGAGCGGGAACTATGCTTCAGCAGAGGTAGGGGAGTCAGCAGGCCAGAGGTGGATGAACGCAATGCCCTCATTTGGGTGTAGGGACTGATCAAAGCCTGAAGGTACGTGAGGTGCCGTTCCCCTCACAGCTCCGTAGGCAAGCACCATGGTCTTGTAGCAGATGCGAGCTTCAACTGGAAGCCAGTGTAGTGTGCGGAGGAGCGGGGTGACGTGAGATAACTTGGGAAGGTTGAACACCAGACGTGCTGCAGCATTCTGGATGAGTTGTAGGGGTTTAATGGCACAGGCAGGGAGCCCAGCCAACAGCGAGTTGCAGAAATCCAGACGGGAGATGACATGTGCCTGGATTAGGACCTGTGCCGCTTCCTGTGTAAGGCAGGGTCGTACTCTCCAAATGTTGTAGAGCATGAACCTAAAAGATTGGGTCACCGCCTTGATGTTAGCGGAGAATGACAGGGTGTTGTCCAGGGTCACGCCAAGGCTCTTCGCACTCTGGGAGGAGGACACAACAGTGTTGTCAACCGTGATGGCGAGATCATGGAACGGGCAGTCCTTCCCCGGGAGGAAGATCAGCTCCGTCTTGCCAAGGTTCAGCTTGAGGTGGTGATCCGTCATCCATACTGATATGTCTGCCAGACATGCACAGATGCGATTCGCCACCTGGTTATCAGAAGGGGGAAAGGAGAAGATTAGTTGTGTGTCGTCTGCGTAGCAATGATAGGAGAGGCCATGTGAGGATATGACAGAGCCAAGTGACTTGGTGTATAGCGAGAATAGGAGAGGGCCTAGAACTGAGCCCTGGGGGACACCAGTGGTGAGAGCACGTGGTGCGGAGACAGCTTCTCGCCACGCCACTTGGTAGGAGCGACCGGTCAGGTAGGACCAATCCAAGAGTGAGCCGCGCCGGAGATGCCCAGATCGGAGAGGGTGGAGAGGAGGATCTGATGGTTCACAGTATCAAAGGCAGCAGACAGGTCTAGAAGGACAAGAGCAGAGGAGAGAGAGTTAGCTTTAGCAGTGCGGAGAGCCTCCGTGACACAGAGAAGAGCAGTCTCAGTTGAATGACCAGTCTTGAAACCTGACTGGTTTGGATCAAGAAGGTCATTCTGAGAGAGATAGCAAGAGAGTTGGCTAAATACGGCACGCTCAATAGTTTTGGAGAGAAAAGGAAGAAGGGATACTGGTCTGTAGTTGTTGACATCAGAGGGAGCGATTGTTTTTTTTTTTGAGAAGGGGTGCAACTCTCGCTCTCTTGAAGACGGAAGGGACATAGCCAGCGGTCAAGGATGAGTTGATCAGCGAGGTGAGGTAAGGGAGAATGTCACCGGAGATGGTCTGGAGAAGAGAGGAGGGGATAGGGTCAAGCGGGCAGGTTGTTGGGCGGCCGGCCGTCACAAGTCGCAAGATTTTATCTGGAGAGAGAGAGGGGAGAAAGAAGTCAAAGCATAGGGTAGGGCAGTGTGAGCAGGACCAGCAGTGTCATTTGACTTAACAAACGAGGATCGGATGTCGTCAACCTTCTTTTCAAAATGGTTGACGAAGTCATCCACAGAGAGGGAGGAGGGGGGAGGGGGAGGAGGATTCAGCAGGGAGGAGAAGGTGGCAAAGAGCTTCCTAGGGTTAGAGGCAGATACTTGGAATTTAGAGTGGTAGAAAGTGGCCTTAGCAGCAGAAACAGATGAAGAAAATGTAGAGAGGAGGGAGTGAAAAGATGCCAGGTCCGCAGAGAGTCTAGTTTTCCTCCATTTCCACTCGGCTGCCCGGAGCCCTGTTCTGTGAGCTCACAATGAGTCATCAAGCCACGGAGCTGGAGGGGAGGACCGAGCCGGCTGGGAGGATAGGGGACATAGAGAGTCAAAGGATGCAGAAAGGTAGGAGAGGAGGGTTGAGGAGGCAGAATCAGGAGATTGGAGGGAGAAGGATTGAGCAGAGGGAAGAGATGATAGGATGGAAGAGGAGAGAGTAGCGGGAGAGAGAGAGCGAAGGTTGCGAAGGCGCATTTCCATCTGAGTAGGGGCAGAGTGAGTAGTGTTGGAGGAGAGCGAGAGAGAAAAGGATACAAAGTAGTGGTCGGAGACATGGAGGGGAGTTGCAGTGAGATTAGTAGAAGAACAGCATCTAGTAAAGATGAGGTCAAGCGTATTGCCTGCCTTGTGAGTAGGGGGGGACGGTGAGAGGGTGAGGTCAAAAGAGGAGAGGAGTGGAAAAAAGGAGGCAGAGAGAAATGAGTCAATTGTAGACGTAGGGAGGTTGAAGTCCCCCAGAATTGTGAGGGGTGAGCCATCCTCAGGAAAGGAACTTATCAAGGCGTCAAGCTCATTGATGAACTCTCCAAGGGAACCTGGAGGGCGATAGATGGCAAGGATGTTAAGCTCAAATGGGCTAGTGACTGTGACAGCATGGAATTCAAATGAGGAGATAGACAGATGGGTCAGGGGAAAAATAGAGAATGTCCACTTGGGAGAGATGAGGATTCCTGTGCCACACCCCGCTGACCAGATGCTCTCGGGGTATGCGAGAACACATGGTCAGATGAGGAGAGAGCAGTAGGAGTAGCAGTGTTTTCAGTGGTAATCCATGTTTCCGTCAGCGCCAAGAAGTCGAGGGACTGGAGGGTAGCATAGGCTGAGATTAACTCTGCCTTGTTGGCAGCAGAACGGCAGTTCCAGAGATTGCCTGAGACCTGGAACTCCACGTGGGTGGTGCGTGCAGGGACCACCAGGTTAGAGAGGCAGCAGCCACACGGTGTGAGGCATTTGTATAGCCTGTGCGGAGAGGAGAGAGCAGGGATAGACAGAGGCATAGTTGACAGGCTGCAGAAAATGGCTACAATAATGCAAAGGAGATCGGAATGAAATGAACTAAACATCTGGGAAAGGAGAGAGTGGGGCCTCCCTCACCACAACACCCAAATATAACTCTCCCAACTTCCACCTCAGAAACTATAATTGTTGTAAACTACAGCGGTTCAATGTTTTCTAGGAATAGACTAACTTAGTTTATTCAGCTAGCTAACTAGGTACAGTATTCTTCCGTGAAAATCGTCCAGGGCACCTAGGCATAAGACGCCACACTACTCTCGGCGGGTCTGACCTAGAGTATGTGGACAACTACAAATACCTAGGTGTCTGGTTAGACTGTAAACTCTCCTTCCAGACTCACATTAAGCATCTCCAATCAAAAGTTAGATCTAGAATCGGCTTCCTATTTCGCAACAAAGCCTCCTTCACTCATGCTGCCAAACATGCCCTCGTAAAACTGACTATCCTACCGATCCTTGACTTCGGCGATGTCATTTACAAAATAGCCTCCAACACTCTACTCAGAAAATTGGATGTAGTCTATCACAATGCCATCCGTTTTGTCACCAAAGCCCCATATACGACTCACCATTGTGACCTGTACGCTCTTGTTGGCTGGCCCTCACTACATATTAGTCGCCAAACCCACTGGCTCCAGGTCATCTATAAATCACTGCTAGGCAAATCACCGCCTTATCTTAGCTCACTGGTCACCATAGCAACACCCACCTGTAGTCTGCGCTCCAGCAGGTATATCTCACTGGTCATCCCCAAAGCCAACACCTACTTTGGCTGCCATTCCTTCCAGTTCTCTGCTGCCAATGACTGGAACGAACTGCAAAAATATCTGAAGCTGGAGACTCTTATCTCCCTCACTAACTTTAAGCATCAGTTGTCAGAGCAGCTTACCGATCACTGCACCTGTACACAGCCATTCTGAAATTAGCCCACCCAACTACCTCATCCCCATATTGTTATTTATTTTGCTAATTTGCACCCCAGTATCTCTATTTGCACATCAAATTGTAACTATTTTGCACTATGGCCTATTTATTGCCTTATCTCCATAATTTACTACATTCACACTCACTGTATATATATTTTCTGTTGTATTTTTGACTTTATCTTTTGTTTACCCCAAATGTAACTCTGTGTTGTTGTTTTTATCGCACTGCTTTGCTTTATCTTGGCCAGGTCGCAGTTGTAAATGAGAACTTGTTCTCAACTGGCTTACATGGTTAAATAAAGGTGAAAAAAAATATATTAAAAAATAAAGAATGCTTGATAATGTATGTGATATCAACAGAGAGGTATATTTTCTTGGTGATTTAAATATTGACTGGCTTTCATCAAGCTGCCCACTCAAGAAAAAGCTTCAAACTGTAACTAGTGCCTCCATCGGATGTAGTAATCACAATATAGTAGCCAGATCTATTAAAACTAAAGTTCCAAAGGCTGGGCCTAATATAGTGTATAAGAGGTCATACGATAAGTTTGTAGTGATTCCTATGTTGTTGATGTAAATAATATGTGTTGGTCTGTGGTGTGTAATGAGGAGCAACCAGACACTGCACTTGACACATTTATGAAATTGCTTATTCCAGTTACTAATAACCATGCACCCATTAATAAAATGACTGTAAAAACTGTTAAATCCCCATGGATTGATGAGGAATTAAAAAATTGTATGGTTGAGAGGGATGAGGCAAAAGGAATGGCAAATAAGTTTGGCTGCACAACCGATTGGCAAACGTACTGCAAATTGAGAAATCATGTGACTAAACTGAATAAAAATAAGAATAAACTATGGTGTGAAACAAAGATAATTGACATAAAGAATGATTGTAAAAAGCTTTGGAGCACCTTCAATGAAATATTGGTAAAAAAGGCAAACTCAGCTCCATCATTCATTGAATCAGATGGTTCGTTCATCAAAAAACCCACTAATATTGCCATTTACTTTAATTATAGCAGACCAATCAGCCTGTTACCAACCCTTAGTAAAGTTTGGGGAAATAAATGGTGTTTGAACAGATACAATACTATTTTACTGTAAACAAATTGACAACAGACTTTCAGCACGCATGTAGGGAAGGACATTCAAAAAGCACAGCAGTTACACAAATGAATGATGATTGGCTGAGAGAAATTGATGATAAGAAGATAGTGGGAGCTGTTTTGTTGGACTTCAGTGCGGCTTTTGACATTATTGATAATAGTCTGCTGATGAAAAAACATACAGTCCCAGTCAAAAGTTTGGACACACCTACTCATTGAAGGGTTTTTCTTTATTTTTACTATTTTCTACATTGTAGAATAATAGTGAAGACATGAAAACTTTGAAATAACCCAGATAGAATCATGTCGTAAGCAAAAAAGTGTAAAACAAATAAAAATATATTTTATATTTGAGATTCTTCATATAGCCACCTTTTGCCTTGATGACAGCTTTGCACACTCTTGGCATTCTCTCAACCAGCTTCACCTGGAATGCTTTTCCAACAGTCTTGAAGGAGTTCCCAAACATGCTGAGCACTTGTTGGCTGCTTTTCCTTCACTCTGCGGTCCGACTCATCCCAAACCATCTCAATTTGGTTGAGGTCGGGAGATTGTGGAGGCCAGGTCATCTGCTGCAGCACTCCATCACTCTCCTTCTTGGTGAAATAGCCCTTACACAGCCTGGAGGTGTATTGGGTCATTGTCCTGTTGAAAAACAAATGATAGTCCCACTAAGCCCAAACCAGATGGGATGGTGTGTCGCTGCAGAATGCTGTGGTAGCCATGCTGGTTAAGTGTGCCTTGAATTCTAAACAAATCACAGATAGTGTCACCAGCAAAGAACCCCCACACAATAACACCTACTCCTCCATGCTTTACGGTGGGAAATACACATGCAGAGATCATCCATTCACCCACACCACGTCTCACAAAGACACGGCGGTTGGAACCAAAAATCTCAAATTTGGACTCCAGACCAAAGGACACATTTCCAACGGTCTAATGTCCATTGCTCCTGTTTCTTGACCCAGGCAAGTCTCTTCTTATTGGTGTCCTTTAGTAGTGGTTTCTTTGCAGCAATTCGACCATGAAGGCCTGATTCACACAGTCTCCTCTGAACAGTTGATGTTGAGATGTGTCTGTTACTTGAACTCTGTGAAGCGTTTATTTGGGCTGCAATTTCTGAGGCAGGTAACTAATGAACGTATCCTCTGCAGCAGAAGTAACTTTGGGTCTTCCATTCCTGTGGTGGGCCAGTTTCATCATAGTGCTTAATGGTTTTTGCGACCGTATTGACTGACCTTCATGTCTTAAAGTAATGATGGGTTGTCGTTTCTCTTTGCTTATTTGAGCTGTTCTTGCGATAATATGGACTTGGTCTTTTACCAAATAGGGTTATCTTCTGTATACACCCCACCTTATCACAACACAACTGATTGGCTCAAACGCATTAAGAAGGAAAGAAATTCCACAAATTAACTTTTAAGAAGGCACACCTGTTAATTGAAATGCATTCCAGGTGACTACCTCATGAAACTGGTTGAGAGAATGCCAAGCGTGTGCAAAGCGGTCATCAAGGCAAAGGGTGGCTGTTTGAAGAATCTTAAATAAAAAAATATATTAAGATTTGTTTAACACTTTTTTTGGTTACTACATGATTCCATATGTGTTATTTCATAGTGTTGATGTCTTCAATATTATTCAACAATGTAAAAAATTGTAAAAATAAAGAAAAACCCTTCAATGAGTAGGTGTGTCCAAACTTTTGACTGGTAGTGCATGTGTTATGGCTCTACACCCCCTGCCACAGTTGAAGTTGGAAGTTTACATACACTTAGGTTGGAGTCATTAATACTCGTTTTTCAACCAGTCAACACATTTATTGTTAACAAACTATAGTTTTGGCAAGTCGGTTAGGACATCTACTTTGTGCATGACACAAGTAATTTTTCCAACAATTGTTTACAGACAGATTATTTAACTAATAATTCACTGTATCACAATTCCACTGGGTCAGAAGTTTACATACACTAAGTTGACTGTGCCTTTAAACAGCTTGGAAAATTCCAGAAAATGATGTCATGGCTTTAGAAGCTTCTGATAGGCTAATTGACATAATTTGAGTCAATTGGAGGTGTACCTGTGGATGTATTTTTAGGTCTACCTTCAAACTCAGTGCCTCTTTGCTTGACATCATGGGAAAATCAAAAGAAATCAGCTAAGACCTCAGATGTTTGTTTTTTTACCTCCACAAGTCTGGTTCATCCTTGGGAGCAATTTCCAAATGCCTGAAGGTACCACGTTCATCTGTACAAACAATAGTACGCAAGTATAAACACCATGGCACCACGCAGATGTCATACCGCTCAGGAAGGAGACGCGTTCTGTCTCCTAGAAATGAATGTACTGTGAAAATGCTGCTCTAAAACCACCATAAAAAAGCCAGACTATGGTTTGCAACTGCACATGGGGACAAAGATCGTACTTTTTGGAGAAATGTCCTCTGGTCTGATGAAACAAAAATAGAACTGTTTGGCCATAATGACCATTGTTATGTTTGGAGGAAAAAGGGGGACGCTTGCAAGCCGAAGAAATCCATCCCAACCGTGAGGCACGGGTGTGGTAGCATCATGCTGTGGGGGTGCTTTGCTGCAGGAGGGACTGGTGCACTTCACAAAATAGATGGCATCATGAGGAAGGAAAATGATGTGGATATATTGAAGCAACATCTCAAGACATCAGTCAGGAAGTTAAAGCTTGGTCACAAATGGGTCTTCCAAATGGACAATTACCCCAACCATACTTCCAAAGTTGTGGCAAAATGGCTTAAGGACAACAAAGACAAGGTATTGGAGTGGCCATCACAAATCCCTGACTCAATCCTATAGAACATTTTGTGGGCAGAACTGAAAAAGCGTGTACGAGCAAGGAGGCCTACAAACCTGACTCACTTACACCAGCTATGTCAGGAGGAATGGGCCAAATTTCACCCAACTTATTGTGGGAAGACATTTCACCCAACTTATTGTGGGAAGCTTGTGGAAGGCTACCCGAAACGTTTGACCCAAGTTAAACAATTTAAAGGCAATGCTACCAAATACTAATTGAGTGTATGTAAACTTCTGACCCACTGGGAATGTGATGAAAGAAAGAAAAGCTGAAATAAATCATTCTCTCTACTATTATTCTGCCATTTCACATTCCTAAAATAAAGTGGTGATCCTAACTGACCTAAGACAGAGAATCTTTACTAGGATTAAATGTCAGGAATTGTGAAAAACTGAGTTTAAATGTATTTGGCTAAGGTGTATGTAAACTTCTGACTTCAACTGTATATGTTTCTGCTGTTTGTTCTTTGTTAGGGCCGCACTCTCTCTCTCTTTCTCTCTCTCTCTTTTGCATGGAGGGAGGCTCCCAGCAGTATTCAGCCTTTTCCAATTGATCCAAAGCTCCATTTCTCTACCTCTGGCCTGGTATTGATAAGAGGGAGAGAGTGGGGAGGGAGAGGGGAAGAGAGCGAGGGAGGGAGTGGATGCAGCCTGAGGGCTGGCCGGCACTCTCATCTCTCGCTCCCTCAGTAAAGAAAGAGAGAAACGTAGCAAGATCCAGCAAGACTAAGGCCATATCTCTCTCTGGTCGACCTTTCAGAGAGGAGGGCTTTTACACATGCAAACACAAACAAACAAACAAACACACACACACTGCGGTTGTGAAACATTTAGGTTTTCAGGCTGTAAAAGCCCGACAGGGCCCTCAATCTCCTTTAATTTCAGTGCTCTAATACTTTAATAGCAGAACGTGAGCAGAATGTAACAGACTCTTATTGATGTGCATATCCAGTTGTGAATGGGACATTTACATTATAATGTCAAGTGGTGTCTATGCTCTATCAAAGTCACTAAGTCAGGAGAATTGTACAGGAGAGGTTGAACTCTGGGATGGCCAGACTAGGAGAGACACTGGCTGTGTCCTATAGTGCACTACTTTTGATCAGATCCCTATGGGCCCTGGTCTAAAGTAGTGCACTAAATAGGGAATAGGGTGTAATTTGGGACACATATGTTGTCACTGACTGGTATGTAACCCTGGGCCCGCTCCACATGCCAAACTCATTGGGGTGTAGCTCTTGATCGAAGAACTAGCTTCAGGTCCAGGAGTAACAGTTGACTTTCTAGGTTTCAGGCAAGGTTACATGTCCTCTTACAAGGAAAACAAGTCAATGCTCCACCTCTCTCTCTTTATTAAAACATCTCTCTATTAAACCTCTCTGTATTAAAACCTCTCTTTATTAAAACCTCTCTCCTTATTAAAACCTCTCTATTAAAACATTGCTTTATTAAAATGTCTCTGTATTAAAACATATATCTATTAAAACCTTTCTTTATTAAAACCTCTCTGTATTATAACCTCTCTTTATTAAAATCTCTCTTTATTAAAACCTCTCCGTATTAAAACCTCTCTGTATTATAACCTCTCTTTATTAAAATCTCTCTTTATTAAAACCTCTCCGTATTAAAACCTCTCTGTATTAAAACCTCTCTTTATTAAAACCAAACAGGGTTTTTCCCTTGTTTTTCTATCCAAAGTAGAAAGTTTGAGCTGCTCTTACATAATTTATTCATATGTTTTATTTTACCCTTATTTTACCAGGTAAGTTGACTTAGAACACATTTTCATTTACAGCAATGACCTGGGGAATAGTTACAGGGGAGAGGAGGGGGGGTGAATGAGCCAATTGGAAGCTAAAGTGAGGAGGCAGACTAGTGGGCTTGGTGCTGGGAGCTGGCAGAGTCGAGCCTGTTTTGTTCCCCGGTGCTGAATTAGTGGCGAGACAAGCAACCCTCTTTCATATCTGCCTCTGTCTCTCTGACAGGAAACCCACCAGATTTTGTCCTTGTGAAATTCCCCACGCGCCGTGCCTGGCGCAGACGAGTCACACACACACATGCACACACACGCTAGCATACACATGCATACGCTAACACACCTGTCACATACACACACACACACCTGCATAAACACACACACACACGAATGTTTGACAGAACGTCAAACTTGTTTATATATCCTCTTCTAAATATATATATATATATATATATATATATATATATATATATATATATATATATATATATATATATATATATTTATTCATCCAAACCCATTTGTATTATATATATATATATATATATATATATAAATATTTATTGTATAAATTGTATACAGTATATATATATATATACAGTGGGGAAAAAAGTATTTAGTCAGTCACCAATTGTGCAGGTTCTCCCACTTAAAAACATGAGAGAGGCCTGTAATTTTCATCATAGGTACACGTCAACTATGACAGACAAATTGAGAAAAAAATATCCAGAAAATCAAATTGTAGGATTTGTAATGAATTTATTTGCATATTATGCTGGAAAATAAGTATTTGGTCACTTACAAACAAGCAAGATTTTCTGGCTCTCACAGACCTGTAACTTCTTCTTTAAGAGGCTCCTCTGTCCTCCACTCGTTACCTGTATTAATGGCACCTGTTTGAACTTGTTATCAGTATAAAAGACACCTGTCCACAACCTCAAACAGTCACACTCCAAACTCCACTATGGCCAAGACCAAAGAGCTGTCAAAGGACACCAGAAACAAAATTGTAGACCTGCACCAGGCTGGGAAGACTGAATCTGCAATAGGTAAGCAGCTTGGTTTGAAGAAATCAACTGTGGGAGCAATTATTAGGAAATGGAAGACATACAAGACCACAGATAATCTCCCTCGATCTGGGGCTCCACGCAAGATCTCACCCCGTGGGGTCAAAATGATCACAAGAACGGTGAGCAAAAATCCCAGAACCACACGGGGGGACCTAGTGAATGACCTGCAGTGAGCTGGGACCAAAGTAACAAAGCCTACCATCAGTATCACACTACGCCGCCAGGGACTCAAATCCTGCAGTGCAAGACGTGTCCCCTTGCTTAAGCCAGTACATGTCCAGGCCCGTATGAAGTTTGCTAGAGTGCATTTGGATGATCCAGAAGAGGATTGGGAGAATGTCAGATGAAACCAAAATATAACTTTTTGGTAAAAACTCAACTCGTTGTGTTTGGAGGACAAAGAATGCTGAGTTGCCTCCAAAGAACACCATACCTACTGTGAAGCATGGGGGTGGAAACATCATGCTTTGGGGCTGTTTTTCTGCAAAGGGACCAGGACGACTGATCCGTGTAAAGGAAAGAATGAATGGGGCCATGTATCGTGAGATTTTTAGTGAAAACCTCCTTCCATCAGCAAGGGCATTGAAGATGAAACGTGGCTGGGTCTTTCAGCATGACAATGATCCCAAACACACCGCCCGGGCAACGAAGGAGTGGCTTCGTAAGAAGCATTTCAAGGTCCTGGAGTGGCCTAGCCAGTCTCCAGATCTCAACCCCATAGAAAATCTTTGGAGGGGAGTTGAAAGTCTGTGTTGCCCAGCGACAGCCCCAAAACATCACTGCTCTAGAGGAGATCTGCATGGGCCAAAATACCAACAACAGTGTGTGAAAACCTTGTGAAGACTTACAGAAAACGTTTGACCTGTGTCATTGCCAACAAAGGGTATATAACAAAGTATTGAGAAACTTTTGTTATTGACCAAATACTTATTTTCCACCATAATTTGCAAATAAATTCATAAAAAATCCTACAATGTGATTTTCTGGATTTTTGTTTCTCATTTTGTCTGTCATAGTTGACGTGTACCTATGATCAAAATTACAGGCCTCTCTCATCTTTTTAAATGGGAGAACTTGCACAATTGGTGGCTGACTAAATACTTTTTTTCCCCACTGTATATAAATATTTATTGTCACGCCCTGACTCAGGGGACTCGTATATGTTGAGTCAGGGTGTGTATATTCTGTGTTGTGTATGTTCTATGGTAGTCATTCTAGTATGTATATTTCTATGTTGGCCGGTGTGGTTCCCAATCAGAGGCAGCTGTCGCTCGTTGTCTCTGATTGGGGATCATACTTAGGCAGCCTATTGGCACTGTTGAGTTGTGGGATCTTGTTCCGTGTAAGGTGTGCTACCTTGGACTTCACGTTTCGTTTAGTTTATTGTTTTGTCGTTGTGTTTATTTGGTTTAATAAACATGTATGTATATCACGCTGCGCCTTGGTCTGACCTGTCATTAGACGAACGAGACAGAAGATCCCACCAAACAAGGACCAAGCAGTGTGCCCAGGTGGAGCGGATGGCCATGTCACAGGTGGCCAATTTGTGGTCATGGGAGGAGATATTTGCGGGGAAAGGACCATGGGCTAAGTTAGATGCCCAGGCAGGAGAGGAGCAATGGCAACACGGAGGAGGCCGGTCGAGGAGGAAGACCGAGAAGCAGCCCCAAGAAAAAAAATTGGGGGGGCACACGGGGTGGTTGGCGGAGCCTAGGGTTAGAGCAGAGCCAACTCCCTGTACTCAGTCGAAGAGGTGTATGACTGGGCAAGCTCCGTGTTATGCGGAGCTACGTACTGTGTCGCCAGTGCGCCGGCACAGTCCTGTACGTCCTGTGCCAGAACCCCGCACGTGTAGTGCGAAAGTGGGCAGCCAGCCAGGACGGGTTGTGCCTGCTCTCCGCTCTAGACCTCCAGTCCGCCTCCACAGTCCGGCCCGGCCTGTTTCTGCTCCTCGCACCAAGCCAGTGGTGCGCGTCGCCAGCCCGGCCCGGCCTGTTCCTGCTCCTCGCACCAAGCCAGTGGTACGCGTCGCCAGCCCGGCCCGGCCTGTTCCTGCTTCTCGCACCAAGCCAGTGTTGCGTGTTCCTAGTCAGGTCCGGGCCGTGCCTGCTCCTCGCACCAGACCAGTGGTGCGTTTGTCCAGTCCGGCACGGCCCGTGCCCGTTCCACCGGTGCCTGATCCAGCTCCGGTCAGCTGTGCCACTCCGGAGCCAGAGCAGTCCGCTCCACCGGGGTCCAGTCCAGCTCCGGTCAGCGGCTCCACTCTGTATATTCTGTGGTAGTCATTCTAATATGTATAGTTCTATGTTGGCCGGTGTGGTTCCCAATCAGAGGCAGTTGTCGCTCGTTGTCTCTGATTGGGGATCATACTTAGGCAGCCTATTGGCACTGTTGAGTTGTGGGATCTTGTTCCGTGTAAGGTATGTTGTGTGTGCTACCTTGGACTTCACGTTTCGTTTAGTTTATTGTTTTGTCATTGTGTTTATTTGGTTTAATAAACATGTACGTATATCACGCTGCGCCTTGGTCTGACCCGTCATTAGATGAACGTGACATTTATATATATATATATATATATATATATAATACAAGTGGGTTTTGGATGAATATATATATATATATATATATATATATATATATATATATATATATATATATATATATATATATATAAACAATAAAAGTGGGTTTTGGATGAATAAGTTATAAGTTCAGCTTGGTATTCAGAAGAGATGTGTCAGACTGACTCTACAAGTCTCATGAAGCTTTCAAACTTCTCTTACAAAAACATGTGTTTCTTACACGGTGGCATCCATGTTGGTGCCCTGAATACTAAGGATCTCTCGACTTCTCAGACAAAGGGTTAACTAGCTCTTCCTGAACCACTGCCAGTTATTAACCATGATGGTCTGGTTGTTTTATGTCTTCAGTAACCATGATGGTCTGGTTGTTTTATGTTTTCAATAACTATGATGGTCTGGTTGTTTCATGTCTTCAGTAACCATGATTTTATGGTTGTTTCATGTCTTCAGTAACCATGATGGTCTGGTTGTTTCATGTCTTCAGTAACCATGATGGTCTGGTTGTTTCATGTCTTCAGTAACCATGATGGTCTGGTTGTTTCATGTCTTCAGTAACCATGATGGTCTGGTTGTTTCATGTCTTCAGTAACCATGATGGTCTGGTTGTTTCCTATCTTCAGTAACCATGATGGTAATCTGGTGGCTTGTGGTGTCTATTTCTCTTGTCATGAGTTAGTTTCTCTGTTCCACATGGCTGCCAGATCTTTGATGTTCTCTCATTGGCAGGTTGCTGCAAAAACACTGTGATTCATAATAAACAAAATGTATGAAATATTCAGTTGGGACTCATCTGTCTTGTGTGCTACGCACACACACACACACACACACACACACACACACACACACACACACACACACACACACACACACACACACATACACACACACACATGCATGCACGCACACACACACACTTTCACACCTGCATGCATGCACACATGCACAAACACATAGACACACACACACACACACACACACACACACACACACACACATGCATGCACGCACACACACACACACTGTCACCCCACCCCCTCACCCCCACCCCCTCACACACTAAGAAACAAAGCAGATGTACAGTATGCTTGTAGGAGGAAAGACTTCTAACAGCTTCCCTAGCTTGTACTGTTACAGCTTCAGTCTATGTCTATGTCTTATATTGTTTGATGTGAGGCACCAGTGGGAGTTAGATCTGAGAGGGGAGCACTGTGTGATATTTAGGGTGTCATGGCAGCCGTGTGAATAAACCTGTTTGGCCTGATTGAAGTGAACAGGAGGACCTGCGAGACACTCTCCCAGACCTGCGGGACGCCCCCCGGACCTACACATAGAGGACCCCCACCGAGAGGGCCCACATCCAGACCACAGCACCACCAGCCACATCTACACCCTCACCCCCAACCCAACCAATTAACACCCCCCCAAGTCAACCATGCCCACACACCATTTAGGCCCCCTCAGATCAGACCTATGCCCCTCCTACCCACCCCATGCCCCCCACTCCCACAAATAGGGCCTCAACATGAAAGTCACACATACGCCCAGGCCGTGAGCAGGCATACAGGCCCAACCCCCACTCTTACAGTAGCGCAAGACAATGGCATGTACCAGATGCTCAGCAGGCTCTGCTCACAATTACTGGCCTGAGACCAAACCACACGACCAACAACATTAGAAACTTTATGGAACACAAAGCCTTCATAATTTCATCCTGGAATATCCAAGGCCTGAGGTCATCTGCCTTTGGCCTAAAGAGCAGGAACCTGGACTTCACCAAAGAAATCGGAAATACAGACATTGTCATCCTACAATAAACATTGTATAGAGTAGACGGACTCACTGGTTGCCCTCTTGGTTACAGAGAGCTGGTAGTCCCATCCACCAAACTACCAAGTATGAAACAGGGAAGGGACTCAGGGGGTAGGCTAATTTTGTATAGAGCAGATCTAACTCACTCCATTAAATTAATCAAAACAGGAAGATTTTACATTTGGCTAGAAATTCAAAAGGAAATTATCTCAACAGAGAAAAATGTCCTCCTGTGTGCTACCTATATCCCCCCACTAGAATTCCCATACTTTAATGAAGACAGCTTCTCAATCCTGGAGGGGGAAATCAATCATTTCCAGACCCTGGGACATTTACTAGTCTGTTGCGACCTAAATGCCAGAACTGGACAAGAAACTGACACCCTCAGCACACAGGGGGACAAACACCTACCTGGAGTTGACAGCATTCCCTCCCCCATATGCCCCCCTAGGCACAACTGCAACCAACAAAAACGGGTCACAACTCCTGCAGCTCTGTCGCATGCTGGGTATGTACATAGTCAATGGTAGGCTTCGAGGGGACTCCTATGATAGGTACACCTATAGCTCATCTCTTGGCAGTTGTACTGTAGACTACTTTATCACTGACCTCAACCCAGAGTCTCTCAGAACGTTCACAGTCAGCCCACAGACACCCCTAACTTTCCAATGTAATAGTGAAGGTGTAATTCTTTATTTTTATTTTTTTTGTTTGCGGGGGGTGGGGGTGGATCAACTTAATATTGCAGATAGATTGTAACTTCCATCAATATAATTGTCTGCATCACTTCCAATCCCCCATATATATATATATATATATATATATACACACAGTGGGGAGAACAAGTATTTGATACACTGCCAATTTTGCAGGTTTTCCTACTTGCAAATCATGTAAAGGTCTGTAAGTCTTATCATAGGTACACTTCAACTGTGAGAGACGGAATCTAAAACAAAAATCCAGAAAATCACATTGTATTATTTTTAAGTAATTATTTTGCATTTTATTGCATGACATAAGTATTTGATCACCTACCAACCAGTAAGAATTCCGGCTCTCACAGACCTGTTAGTTTTTCTTTAAGAAGCCCTCCTGTTCTCCACTCATTATCTGTATTAACTGCACCTGTTTGAACTTGTTACCTGTATAAAAGACACCTGTCCACACACTCAATCAAACAGACTCCAACCTCTCCACAATGGCCAAGACCAGAGAGCTGTGTAAGGACATCAGGAAACAATTTTAGACCTGCACAAGGCTGGGATGGGCTACAGGACAATAGGCAAGCAGCTTGGTGAGAAGGTAACAACTGTTGGCGCAATTATTAGAAAATGGAAGAAGTTCAAGATGACGGTCAATCACCCTCGGTCTGGGGCTCCATGCAAGATCTCACCTCGTGGGGCATCAATGATCATTAGGAAGGTGAGGGATCAGCCCAGAACTACACGGCAGGACCTGGTCAATGACCTGAAGAGAGCTGGGACCACAGTCTCAAAGAAAACCATTAGTAACACACTACGCCGTCATGGATTAAAATCCTGCAGCGCACGCAAGGTCCCCCTGCTCAAGCCAGCGCATGTCCAGGCCCGTCTGAAGTTTGCCAATGACCATCTGGATGATCCAGAGGAGGAATGGGAGAAGGTCATGTGGTCTGATGAGACGCAAATAGAGCTTTTTGGTCTAAACTCCACTCGCCGTGTTTGGAGGAAGAAGAAGGATGAGTACAACCCCAAGAACACCATCCCAACCGTGAAGCATGGAGGTGGAAACAACATTCTTTGGGGATGCCTTTCTGCAAAGGGGACAGGACGACTGCACCGTATTGAGGGGAGGATGGATGGGGCCATGTATTGCGAGATCTTGGCCAACAACCTCCTTCCCTCAGTAAGAGGTTTGAAGATGGGTCGTGGCTGGGTCTTCCAGCATGACAACGACCCGAAACACACAGCCAGGGCAACTAAGGAGTGGCTCCGTAAGAAGCATCTCAAGGTCCTGGAGTGGCCTAGCCAGTCTTCAGACCTGAACCCAATAGAAAATCTTTGGAGGGAGCTGAAAGTCCGTATTGCCCAGCGACAGCCCCGAAACCTGAAGGATCTGAAGAAGGTCTGTATGAAGGAGTGGGCCAAAATCCCTGCTGCAATGTCTGCAAACCTGGTCAAGACCTACAGGAAACGTATGATCTCTGTAATTGCAAACCTCTACATGCTTTGTAAGTAGGAAAACCTGCAAAATCGGCAGTGTATCAAATACTTGTTCTCCCCACTGTGTATATATATATATATATACACACATACATACATATACATATATATATATATATATACAGTGGGTAGAACAAGTATTTGATACATTGCCGATTTTGCAGGTTTTCCTACTTACAAAGCATGTAGAGGTCTGTAATTTTTATCATAGGTACACTTCAACTGCGTGAGACGGAATCTAAAACAAAAATCCAGAAAATCACATTGTATGATTTTAAAGTAATTAATTAGCATTTTATTGCATGACATAAGTATTTGATACATCAGAAAAGCAGAACTTAATATTTGGTACAGAAACCTTTGTTTGCAATTACAGAGATCATACGTTCCCTGTAGGTCTTGACCAGGTTTGCACACACTGCAGCAGGGATTTTGGCCCACTCCTCCATACAGACCTTCTCCAGATCCTTCAGGTTTCGGGGCTGTCGCTGGGCAATACAGACTTTCAGCTCCCTCCAAAGATTT
Source organism: Coregonus clupeaformis (assembly GCF_020615455.1). Lineage (NCBI taxonomy): Eukaryota > Metazoa > Chordata > Actinopteri > Salmoniformes > Salmonidae > Coregonus > Coregonus clupeaformis. Next base: position 17,373,624 of record NC_059192.1, on the reverse strand, counting down.
TCTATTGGGTTCAGGTCTGGAGACTGGCTAGGCCAGTTATATTCTTTAATGCAAGGCCGACAGACAAGTTCCTTACTTTCTCCTCCTTCTACTTTCCTCTTCCATTTTTGCGGTAAGGCCGCAATTATTTGGTTGTAATTTTGGGTAGAGCAGACATTTCCATATGTTTTTGTTAGCTGCATGTGCGACATAACTCCACCAGTCCTACCGATGATATCATTTACAAAGATTATACCTTTTTTAAACATTTAGTCAAAAAAAATGTTTTTTGTCAATTAGTATATTTGAGTTTAACTACAACATTTGTTGCATTATTATGAAGGTATAAACTTAGCAGTAGAACATTTTAACCGTATATTTGACCTCTCAGCTTCCCTATCAAATCTAAAAATCTCTAACAGAAAACCGAAGAAAAGTAACAACAATGACAAATGGTTTGATGAAGAATGCAACAACCTAAAAAATAAATTGAGAAACCTATCCAACCAAAAACATAGAGACCCAGAAAACCTGAGCCCACACCTTCACTATGGTGAATAACTAAAACAATACAGAAATACACTACGGAAAAAGAAGGAACAGCATGTCAGAAATCAGCTCAATGTAATTGAATAATCCATAGACTCTAACCACTTCTGGGAAAATTGGAAGACACTAAAAAAAAAAAAAACACGAAGAGCAATCTACCCAAAACGGAAATGTATGGGTAAACCACTTCTCCAATCTTTTTGGCCCTATAACAAAGAACAAACAGCAAAAAAATATACAGGATTAAATGCAAATCTTAGAATCAACTACTAAAGACTGCCAGAACCCACTGGATTATCCAATTACATTGAATGAAATACAGGACAAAATAAAAACCCTTCAACCCAAAAAGGCATGTTGTGTTGATGGTATCCTCAATGAAATGACAAAATATACAGATCACAAATTCCAATTGGCTATACTTAAACTCTTTAACGTCATCCTTAGCTCTGGCATCTTCCCCAATATTTGGAAAAAAGGACTGATCACCCCAATCCACAAAAGTGGAGACAAATTTGACACCAATAACTACCGTGGAATCTGCGTCAACAGCAACCTTGGGAAAATCCTCTGCATTATCATTAACAGCACACTAGTTCATTTCCTCAGTAAAAACAATATACTGAGCAAATGTCAAATTGGCTTTTTACCAAATTACCGTACGACAGACCACATATTCACCCTGCACACCCTAATTGACAAATAAACAAACCAAAACAAAGGCAAAGTCTTCTCATGCTTTGTTGATTTCAAAAAAGCTTTTGACTCAATTTGGCATGAGGGTCTGCTTTACAAATTGATGGAAAGTGGTGTTGGGGGAAAAACATACAGCATTATAAAATCCATGTACACAAACAAGAAGTTTGCGGTTAAAATTGGCAAAAAACACACACATTTCTTTCCACAGGGCCGTGGGGTGAGACAGGGATGCAGTTTAAGCCCCACCCTCTTCACCATATATTTATATCAACGAATTGGCAAGGGCACTAGAACAGTCTCCAATACCCGACCTCACACTACTAGAATCTGAAGTCAAATGTCTACTGTTTGCTGATGATCTGGTGCTTCTGTCACCAACCAAGGAGGGCCTACAGCAGCAGCTAGATCTTCTGCACAGATTATGTCAGACCTGGGCCCTGACAGTAAATCTCATTAACAAAAAAATAATGGTGTTAAAAAAAAGGTCCAGTTGCCAGGACCACAAATACAAATTCCATCTAGACACCGTTGCCCTAGCCACACAAAAAAACAATACATGCCTCGGCCTAAACAACAGCGCCACAGGTAACGTCCGCAAAGCTGTGAACGATCTGAGAGACAAGGCAAGAAGGGCCTTCTATGCCATCAAAAGGAACAAATACCAAATTGACAGATACCCGCTAATTATTAAAATCCAGAAAAGAGCTGTTAAATTCTATAATCACTTAAAAGGAAGTGATTCCCAAACCTTCCATATTAAAGCCATCACCTACAGAGAGATGAACTTGGAGAAGAGTCCCTTAAGTAAGCTTGTCCTGGGGCTCTGTTCACAAACACAAACAGACCCCACACAGCCCCAGGACAACAACAACAACAACAACAACAACACAATTAGACCCAACCAAATCATGAGAAAACAAAAAGAGAATTACTTGACACATTGGAAAGAACAAACAAAAAAACAGAGCAAACTAGAATGGTATTTGGCCCTAAACAGAGAGTACACAGTGGCAGAATACCTGACCACTGTGACTGACCCAAACTTAAGGAAAGCTTTGACTATGTACAGACTCAGTGAGCATAGCCTTGCTATTGAGAAAGGCCGCCGTAGGCAGACCTGGCTCTCAAGGAAGACAGGCTATGTGCACACTGCCCACAAAATGAGGTGGAAACTGAGCTGCACTTCCTAACCTCCTGCCAAATGTATGACCATATTAGAGACACATATTTCCCTCAGATTACAGCGATCCACAAAGAATTCGAAAACAAACCCAATTTTGATAAACTCCCTTATCTACTGGGTGAAAAACCACAGTGTGCCATCACAGCTGCAAGATTTGTGACCTGTTGCCACAAGAAAAGGGCAACCAGTGAAGAACAAACACCATTGTAAATACAACCCATATTTATGTTTATTTATTTTCCCATTTGTACTTTAACTATTTGCACATTGTTACAACACTGTATATCTACATAATATGACATTTGAAATGTCTTTATTCTTTTGAAACTTCTGAGTGTAATGTTTACTGTTAATATTTATTGCTTATTTCACTTTTGTTTACTATCTACTTCACTTGCTTTGGCAATGTTAACACACGTTTCCCATGCCAATAAAGCCCTTACATTAAATTGAATTGAGAGAGATACAGAGATACAGAGGGAGTGAGAGAGAGAGAGAGAGATACAGAGAGAGAGAGATACAGAGAGAGAAAGACAGAGAGAGAGAGAGATACAGAGAGAGAGAGAAAGAGAGAGAGAGATAGAGAGAGCAAGCGAGAGAGAGAGAGATATACATGGAGAGAGAGAGAGATACAGAGAAAGAGAGAGAGAGAGAGAGAGAGCGAGAGAGAGAGAGAGGGAGAGAGAGAGATACGTGGAGAGATACAAAGAGAGAGAGAGAGAGAGAGAGAGAGATATATGGAGAGATACAAAGAGAGAGAGCAAGCAAGAGAGAGAGAGAGAGAGAGAGAGAGAGAGGGAGAGAGAGAGATACGTGGAGAGATACAAAGAGAGAGAGAGAGAGAGAGAGAGAGATATATGGAGAGATACAAAGAGAGAGAGCAAGCAAGAGAGAGAGAGAGAGAGAGAGAGAGAGAGAGAGAGAGAATTCCAAATATGTGTCCTCCTGTCACAACCTGAGGGACAGCCAGTGAAAAGTATAATGTAATGTCAATAACATTTCCTGTTTTGTTTTGGCTTTCATACCATGTCATGTGTCTTCTCAGTCATGTTGAGACTGGTCGACTACTATTGCTTTAATGTATTGTTATTCTCATAAATGTTGTTGTTGTAGTTCCTGGTAATGGTAATTCCATTTCCACTACTTCTAGTATTATTGCTGTTGGTCCCACCATTTTTGTTATATGTATACTTTGACAATGTAAGTAATTTAACTTGCCATGTCAATAAAGTCTATTGAATTGAAATGTAATTGAGAGGAGAGAGTGAGAGAGAGAGACAGAGAGAGAGAGAGAGAGAGAGAGAGAGAGAGAGAGAGTTAGAGAGGTCGAGAGAGAGATGGAGAGAGAGAGAGAGAGAGAGAGAGAGAGAGAGAGAGAGAGAGAGAGAGAGAGAGAGAGAGAGAGAGCGAGAGAAAAATTAGAGAAATTAGAGAAGCAGCATAGCTCCATTAATTTTTTGTTTATTTTTGTAATTTTTATTTTTTTATTTTTTTATAATTTATCAATTTTATTTATATATATATATATATATATATATATATATATATATATATATATATATATATATATATATATATATATTTTTTTTTTTATTATTAGTCATTTAGCAGACGCTCTTATCCAGAGCGACTTACAGTTAGTGAGTGCATACATTATTATTATTATTTTATTTATTTTTTTCATTCAGCGTCAATCCGTCAAGGGAAATTCATCTATGTCAGTCAGTCAACATATTACAATAACATGTGATGTCAGAATTTCTTCATTTTGATGGCCATAATAAATAGATATGCCGATAGCGGACTAACTTTTGCAAAATATTGGAGGCTTGGTTAAAAGCTTTTGGTTAAAAGCTCTTGGTTAAAAGCTCTTGGTTAAAAGCTCTTCGTTAAAAGTCTTGCTTTATGTGTGCAGGCTGTTTCTTCATTTGTAAAACTGAGGGCAACTGTAGTATTTGTGACTGGGGGCTGTCAGAATCAGAGCTACTCAGGCAGACAGGACAGGCCAGGACAGGTAGAACAAGACAGGACAGGACAGGTAGAAAAGGACAGGACAGGACAGGCAGAAGAGAGGTAGAGTAGAGTACACTGCCGTACAGAACAGTCTAGGGGTTGGGAGTGTGTCCCAAATAGCACCCTATTCCCTATTTTGTGAACTACTTTTGACCAGCGCCCATTTGGGAGGCAGCCTGTGACTCCAGGCTTTTAGAGGCCCCGGCAGCACAGGCCCAGTCAGGATAATGGCACAGCTAGTCTCACTTTTCATCCACCCCTCCTTCCATCTCTCCATCCCTCCCTCTATCAGCCCATTAGCTCTCCACACAGGGCTTCACATAGAGCTATTGTCATCAGGCTTGCCTCTCAATAGCCTTTCAGTTTTAGAACCTCTCCTCTCTCCATCTCTCTGTGTTCCCTCTCTCAATAGCCTGTCACTTTTAGTACCTCTCCTCTCTCCATCTCTCTATGTTCTCTCACTCAATAGCCTGTCACTTTTAGTACCTCTCCTCTCTCCATCTCTCTGTGTTCCCTCGCTCAATAGCCTGTCACTTGTAGTACCTCTCCTCTCTCCATCTCTCTGTGTGCCCTCTCTCAATAGCCTGTCACTTTTAGTACCTCTCCTCTCTCCATTTCTCTATATTCCCCCTCTACTCTTTCTCTGCTCATTTTGAGCAGGTGGGTGGGTGAAAGTGAGAGACGGCGGTAGGGAGGAAGGGAGGGATGGAGAGGTGGTTGTACTGTGGTGTTGTCACGATACCAGAATGTTTACTTCGATACCGATAGGTTTAGTATCACAATTTAATTTAGTACAGACATTTGTAGGTGTCTTAACGTAGCCTTTCCCACTGCTCAACTTACCCCATACCCAGGACAAGCTATGTTTTCAAAACTGTAATGTTTACATGAATTCTGATTATTTCCAGGGATACACAACATCCTGAAATATATGTACATATCTTTGTTAGAAAGAATACTATATTTCCCTTGACGGATTGACGCTGAATGTAAACAAATGCTAAACTTACCCCACTTTACCCTTTCGTAAAAATTTAAGAAAACAAAAAAATTTAAAACAGGCTGTGCTGATAGAGTTAATCCGTGAGACACATTTGACAGAAGTACCAGTAAGAAAAATTCTAGTACCAAACCGTTTTTCAGGTTCTAGTATCGAAAAAGTACCGAAGTATCGGTATACCGTGCAATCTCTCTCTCTCTCTCTCTCTCTCTCTCTCTCTCTCTCTCTCTCTCTCTCTCTCTCTCTCTCTCTCTCTCTCTCTCTCTCTCTCTCTCTCTCTCTCTCTCTCTCTCTCTCTCTCTCTCTCGGCTCCCCCTTGTCTCCCCCTCTCTCTCCCTTGGCTCCCCCTCTCTTTTCTATCTGAAGATTGATTGGTAGGTAGGGAGGTGGTGTGTCCTCTGTGTAAAGACTATGGGAAGCTGATTGATTGGGCCGTGGCTGCTGCGTACTGATAGATAGGGTACATGCACAGTGACCACAGCCCTATACATAGACCAGACCTGGGTTCAAATACTATTTTCTTTAGACTGCCTGAAGTCCAGGTAGATTGGATTTGAAATGTTTATATCAGTTCCATTGCAACAGGTAACTTCAATCAAGCACATAGCTACAGTATTTAAAATTATTCAAAATAGTATTTCAACCCATGTCTGAGCAAGGCCCTGGGCAACCAACTTACCACTTAACCAGAGTTGTATTTATGTTTTTTTCACAGAGAGAAAGAAGTCCATGTAGTCCATATTTTTGTTACTACTTGTTATTCTACCATGGTTGTAGTGGATCACACCAGACATTCAAACCCAGTATTTATTGTGTCCGTTCATCATCCATCCTCCATTCTCTGTGTCGGTAGAGCTCAGGCCCATATCTGCTCTCCTAACGGGAGGCAGTGGGATCTCAGACCAGATTAACATAGTGCAAAAAGGGTCAATGCAGATAGTCCAGGTAACTATTGGTTAACTATTTAACTAACTATTTAGCAGTTTAGCGAGCGAAGGAGAAAGGGAATGAGGGAGGGATGGAGCGATGGAGGGAGGGAGGGAGGGAGGGAGGGAGGGAGCGAGGGAGCGAGGGAGGGAGGGAGGGAGAGAGCGAGGGAGGGAGCGAGGAGGGAGCGAGGGAGGGAGGGAGGGAGGGAAGGAGCGAGGGAGGGAGCGAGGGAGGGAGGGAGCGAGGGAGCGAGTGAGGGTGATAAGGATGGAGCGATGGAGGGAGGGAGCGAGGGAGATATGGAAGGAAGGAGCGAGGAAGAAAGGGAAGCATGGAGGGATGGAGCGATGGAGGGAAAGAGCGAGGGAGATAGGAAAGGAAGGAGGGATGGAGAGAGGGAGAAAGAGAAGGATAGAGGGATGCAGGTTGACCTTGGGGGTTCCTTCTCTCTCTGGCAGTTTTCAGGCAGGGGGACAGTTGTAGAGGCAGGGCTACAGTTGTACAGCCTATAGGGACTGGATCGGCCTTTTACCTCTTTTCAATGCAACAACAGGACTGAGTGGTAAGTAGAAAACACCAGGGAACAACACCCACAACCATACACACACACACACACACACATACACACACACACACACACACACACACACACACATACATTTAGTAACCTCTTTAGCCCCCTTTGTTTCGGAAACAACAAAGGCTATTTTCAGGAATAGAATCCACCATGAATTGTTGAGAGGGAAATGTATGTGCCATTAGGATGCCTTTATTACTTTTTTCTCATGAGCTGGAGGATAACCTTGTGCTTTCATAGTGGAGACGAGAGAGAGGGAAAGGGAGGGAGAGCGAGAGAGCAGTGCTGGAGGAAGATATATAATCCCAGCACATCAGGCTGGCTCCATCAGGAAAAGCAGTGGGGTGTTGGGGAGTCATGCCTCCTCTGATCCTTCTCTCGACCGCAGGGCCTCCTCCGCTCCTTCTCTCGACCGCAGGGCCTCCTCCGCTCCTTCTCTCGACCGCAGGGCCTCCTCTGCTCCTTCTCCCGACAGTGGAAGTCAGTGGAAGGTGCCGTGCCCAGTATATAATTATGAAATCACCTATTGATGAGTGAGGTTAAGTGAACGAGGCGCCATAGGATGGCGCCGAAGAAGATGGCAGCCGTTTTACAGCCCTCTAACCAATTGTACTATTGTCTGTGTTTTTTTGCGTTATTGGACGAAGATTTTTTCTTCAATGAGTCGGACGCGAAGGATATCCTACAGACACCTGACAAGGCCCAAATACCTGTCATTCGCATGAGAAAGACATGGAGATATCGTGGACGTAGGTCGGGGTGCCTTGTAAGGATCCGACGGCGAGCGAGTAAACTGCCTCTTCCATCAATCCTATTAGCCAATGTTCAATCATTTGAAAATAAATTAGACGACCTAAGATTACGGTTATCCTACCAACGGGACAAAAACTGTAATATCTTGTTTCACAGAGTCGTGGCTGAACGACGACATGAATAACATACAGCTGGCGGGATATACGCTACATCGGCAGTATAGAACGGCTGACTCCGGTAAGACAAGGGATGGCAGTCTGTGTATATTTGTAAACAACAGCTGGTGCATAAAATCTAATACTAAGGAAGTCTCAAGGTTTTACTCGCCTGAGGGAGAGTATCTCACGATAAGCTGTAGACCACACTATTTACCAAGAGAGTTTTCATCTCTATTTTTCGTAGCTGTCTATTTCCCAACACAAACCGATGCAGGCACTAAGATTGTACTCAATGAGCTGTAATACGCAATAAGTAAACAGGAAAACGCTCATCCAGAGGCAGCAGCTCCTAGTGGCCGGGGACTTTAATGTAGGGAAACTGAAATCTGTTCTACATAATTTCTACCAGCATGTAAAATGTGAAACCAGAGGGAAAAAACTCTAGACCACCTTTCCTCCACACACAGAGATGCATACAAAGCTCTCTCTCGCCCTCCATTTGGCAAATCTGACCATAATTCTATCCTCCTGATTCTTGCTCATAAGCAAAAACTAAAGCAGGAAGCATCAGTGACTCAGTTAATAAGGAAGTGGTCAGATGATGCAGATGCTATGCTACAGGACTGTTTTGCTAGCACAGACTGGAATATGTTCCGGGATTCTTCCGATAGCATTGAGGAGTACACCACATCAGTCACTGGCTTCATCAATAAGTGCTTAAATGACGTCGTCCCCACAGTGACTGTACGTACATACCCCAACCAGAAGCCATGGATTACAGGCAACTGAGCTAAAGAGTAGAGTTGCCGCTTTCAAGGTGAAGGGACTCTAACCCGGACACTAATAAGAAATCCCGCTATGCCTTCCGACGAACCATCAAACAGGCAATGAGTCAATACAGGACTAAGAATGAACCGGCTCTGACGCTCGTTGGATGTGGCAGGGCTTGAAAACTATTACAGACTACAAAGGAAAGCACAGCTGCGAGCTGCCAGTGACACAAGCCTACCAGACAAGCTAAATCAATTCTATGCTCGCTTCGAGGCAAGCAACACTGAAGCATGCATGAGAGCATCAGCTGTTCCAGATGACTATGTGATCAAGTTCTCTGTTGCCGATGTGAGTAAGACTTTTAAGCAAGTCAACATTCACAAGGCCGCAGGGCCATACGGATTACCAGGACGCGTATTCTGAGCATGCACTGACCAACTGGCAAGTGTCTTCACTGACATTTTCAACATGTCCCTGACTGAGTCTGTAATACCAACATGTTTCAAGCAGACCATCATAGTCCCTGTGCCCAAGAACACTAAGATAACCTGCCTAAATGACTACCGACCCGTAGAACTCACATCTGTAGCCATGAAGTGCTTTGAAAGGCTGGTCATGGCTCACATCAACACCATTATCCCAGAAACCCTAGACCCACTCCAATTTGCATACTGCCCCAACAGATCCACAGATGATGCAATTTCTATTGCACTCCACACTGCCCTTTCCCACCTGGACAAGAGGAACACCTACGTGAGAATGCTATTCATTGACTACAGCTCAGCGTTCAACACCATAGTGCCCTCAATGCTCATCACTATGCTAAGGACCCTGGGACTAAACAACTCCCTCTGCAACTGGATACTAGACTTCCTGACGGGCAGCCTCCAGGTGGTAAGGGTAGGTAACAACATATCTGCCACGCTGATCCACAACACTGGGGCCCCTAAGGGGTGCGTGCTCAGTCCCCTCCTGTACTCCCTGTTCACCCATGACTGCATGGCCAGGCACGACTCCAACATCATCATTAAGTTTGCAGACGACAGAACAGTGGTAGGCCTGATCACTGACAATGATGAGACAGCCTATAGGGAGGAGGTCAGAGACTTGGCCGTGTGGTGCCAGGATAACAACCACTCCCTCAACGTGATCAAGACAAAGGAGATGATTGTGGACTACAGGAAAAAAAAGAGGACTGAGCACGCCCCCATTCTCATTGACAGGGCTGTAGTGGAACAGGTTGAGAGCTTCAAGTTCCTTGGTGTCCATATCACCAACAAACTATCATGGTCCAAACACACCAAGACATTTTACATTTTACACTATAGTCATTTAGCAGACGCTCTTATCCATACATTTTTTTTTCAGTTGTGAAGAGGGCACAACAAAGCACATTCCCCCTCAGGAGACTGAAAAGATTTGGCATGGGGTCCTCAGATTCTCAAAAGGTTCTACAGCTGCACCATCGAGAGCATCCTGACTGCTTGAATCACCGACTGGTATGGCAACTGCTCGGCCTCCGACCGCAAGGCACTACAGAGGGTGGTGCGTACGGCCCAGTACATCACTGGGGCCAAGCTTCCTGCCATCCAGGACCTCTATACCAGGCGGTGTCAGAGGAAGGCCCTAAAAATTATCAAAGTCTCCAGCCACCCTAGTCATAGACTGTTCTCTCTGCTACCGCACGGCAAGCGGTACCGGAGCGCCAAGTCTAGGTTGAAAAGGCTTCTTAACAGCTTCTACCCCCAAGCAATTAGACTCTTGAACAGCAAATCATGGCTACCCGGACTATTTGAGGTAATATGTAGGGAGCAAGACTATACCCTGATGAAGACAGCTTGTCTGTCTAAACGTTGGTTATTCGGTTATTCAAATATTGCACCTGAGCTCCTACAGTGTACGGCTCTCCTTTTGTTTTTCAAGTGTTCTACTCCGTTAGCCAGCACCTCGCCTACATAGATGTGCATTTCTTTCACCTCCAAATCAGCCAGACTTATTTGCCATTCATTTTGCCTCATCCCTCTCAACCATAACATTTTTTAATTCCTCATCAATCCACAGGGATGTAACAGTTTTTACAGTTATTTTCTTAATGGGTGCATGCTTATTAGTAACTGGGATAAGCAATTTCATAAATGTGTCAAGTGCAACGTCTGTTTGCTCCTCATTACACACCATGGACCAACAAATATTATTTACATCAACAACATAGGAATCACTACAAAACATATTGTATGACCTTATATACACTATATTATGCCCAGTCTTTGGAACTTTGGTTTTCCTAGATATGGCTACTATATTGTGATCACTACATCTGGATCTGGATGCTGCTTTCAAGCACATTTCTGCAGCATTAGTAAAGATGTGATCAATATATTTTGATGATTTCATTCCTGTGCTGTTTGTAACTACCCTGGTAGGTTGACTGATAACCTGAACCAGGTTGCATTCACTGGTTACAGTTTGAAGCTTTTTCTTGAGTGGGCAGCTTGATGAAAGCCAGTCAATATTTAAATAACCCAGAAAATATACCTCTCTGTTGATATCACATACATTATCAAGCATTTCACACATGTTATCCAGATACTGACTGTTAGCACTTGGTGGTCTATAGCAGCTTCCCACAAGACTGGGCTTTAGATGAGGCAGATGAATCTGTAGTCATATTACTTCATGTCACGATCGTTGAACGGAGTAGACCAAGGCGCAGCGTGATGAGCGAACATACTTTATTAACAATAGTGATAACACGAACAAAACAATAAACGATAAAGTGACGTCCTAGGTCAAACACAACCAACATGGAACAAACCAAAAGGAACAAGATCCCACAACTACTGTGGGAAAACAGCCTGTTTAAATGTGGTTCCCAATCAGAGACAACCAGCCACAGCTGACACTCGTTGCCTCTGATTGAGAACCACACTGGCCAACATAGAAATAGAACAACTAGAAATATCAACACAGAACACAAACACATAGAATCTACACACCCTGGCTCAACATATAGAGTCCCCAGAGCCAGGGTGTGAAACTTCAACAATATTTAACATGATGTCCTCTCTAATCTTTACAGGAATGTGGTTCTGAATATAAACAGCAACACCTCCACCACTGGCATTTTCTGTTTTTTCTGTAAATGTTATAACCTTGTATTTGCTACCACTGTATCATCAAAGGTATTGTCTAAGTGAGTTTCTTAGATTGTCAGAATATGAATGTCATCTGTTACTAGCAAGTTATTCATTTCATGAACCTTGTTTCTTAAGCAAAATATGTTAACTTTGGCTATTTTAGCACTTTTCTGGGATGCTTGCTTGTTTTTATTGCTTTACTGGGAAGCTTAGCAGAAGTAGATATTCTCATGTTATTTATGTTAGTGCAGGGTGAGCTGCACAGAGTGGACTTCCTACTAGGGCACACCGCCTCAGTACTACAGCATAAATCTGGTTCATAGGCACATGATTTATGCATACAATAGCTGTAGGATCAGCAGAGGCATTTAGGGCAGTTAGAGGGACATAAATTAGGTTACCTACATTGTGTCTACCAATGCCCCTGGTATAATATACATTTGCTAAAGCATTATGATGACTCAGAGACACAATGGTAGGGATTAACTGAGCTGGGCTTGGGTCATTGATAAGTCATTGTCTCAACGTAGCCTTACAATGCTGTGAAAGGATCCAGGAACCCAAATTATTTGGGTGGATCCCATCCTCCTTATAAAAGGTGTTTTGTTTCGAAAGGGTATCGAAATTGTCAACAACATTTACACCCATTGAGCTACAATAATCACGTAGCCAGTTGTGAAGAGAAAGAATCCTGAAGTTTTCAATGCCACCGTTCAGAGAGGGCACAGGGCCAGATATGATGGGTATGTTACAGTGAGGGAAAAAAGTATTTGATCCCCTTCTGATTTTGTACGTTTGCCCACGGACAAAGAAATGATCAGTCTATAATTTTAATGGTAGGTTTATTTGAACAGTGAGTGACAGAATAACAACAACAAAATCCAGAAAAATACATGTCAAAAATTTTACAAATTTATTTACATTTTAATGAGGGAAATAAGTATTTGACCCCTCTGCAAAACATGACTTAGTACTTGGTGGCAAAACCCTTGTTGGCAATCACAGAGGTCAGACATTTCTTGTAGTTGGCCACCAGGTTTGCACACATCTCAGGAGGGATTTTGTCCCACTCCTCTTTGCAGATCTTCTCCAAGTCATTAAGGTTTCAAGGCTGACGTTTGGCAACTCGAACCTTCAGCTCCCTCCACAGATTTTCTATGGGATTAAGGTCTGGAGACTGGCTAGGCCACTCCAGGACCTTAATGTGCTTCTTCTTGAGCCACTCCTTTGTTGCCTTGGCCGTGTGTTTTGGGTCATTGTCATGCTGGAATGTAACGAGTGTCAGTGTAATGTGGTGGATCGAAGTCAGGCGCAGGACACAGAACTCAAGGAGACGTACTTTACTGAACTTGAGTAAAGAAAACAACACAGCAATACCTTCATGCAGGAAGGAACTAACCCGCTCACCAAACGACACACGAAACGAAAAAACAACCATGCACAAGACACATCGGGAGCCACTGGGTTAAAAAGGGTAGGTGTGATTACACAAATGGGAAACAGGTGTGTGACATAGATAACAGGTGCAACATAGACACATATAACATAGATCGGCAGTAGCTAGTATTCCGGTGACGACGAACGCCGCAGCCTGCCCGAGCAAGGAGGAGGGGCAGCCTCGGCCGAATCCGTGACAGTACCCCGGCCTCGGGGACGGCCAGGAGGACGCAGCGCGGGGCGAGTCGGATGACTACGGTGGAAATCCCTCAACATGGAGGGATCAAGGATGTCCCTCCTAGGGACCCAGCACCGCTCCTCCGGACCGTACCCCTCCCACTCCACGAGATACTGCAGGCCTCCCACCCGACGCCTCGAATCTAACATGGAACGGACCGAGTACGCCGGTGCCCCCTCGATGTCCAGTGGGGGCGGAGGGACCTCCCGTATCTCAGACTCCTGGAGTGGACCAGCTACCACCGGCCTGAGGAGAGACACATGGAACGAGGGGTTAATACGATACTCAGGAGGAAGCTGTAACCTATAACATACCTCGTTCAAGGGGTACGGTCCGGAGGAGGGGTACGGTCCGGAGGAGCGGTGCTGGGTCCCTAGGAGGGACATCCTTGATCCCTCCATGTTGAGGGATTTCCACCGTAGTCATCCGACTCGCCCCGCGCTGCGTCCTCCTGGCCGTCCCCGAGGCCGGGGTACTGTCACGGATTCGGCCGAGGCTGCCCCTCCTCCTTGCTCGGGCAGGCTGCGGCGTTCGTCGTCGCCAATCCTGGCAATACGACCTCAGAAACCTACCCACCTCCTGGTTGACTCTCTCCACCTTCCCGTTACTTTCGGGGTGAAACCCTGAGGTAAGGCTGACCGATACTCCCAGACGTTCCATGAACGCCCTCCAAACCCTCGAGGTGAACTGGGAACCCCGATCAGACACTATATCCTCAGGTATCCCATAGTGCCGGAAGATGTGTGTAAATAGGGCCTCAGCAGTCTGTAGGGCCGTAGGGAGACCGGGCAGAGGAATGAGGCAGCAGGACTTAGAAAACCGATCCACAACCACCAGGATTGTGATATTCCCTTGTGGGCAGGTGTCTAGGAGCCTTACACTGGGTGCACACCGAGCAGGAAGAAACATAAACCCTCACGTCCTTAGCTAAGGTGGGCCACCAGTACTTCCCAATAAGACAATGCACTGTCCGACCGATACCAGGATGACCAGAGGAGGGTGACGTGTGAGCCCAATAGATCAACCGATCGCGGACCTCCAGCGGAATGTACACACGACCCTCTGGACACTGGGGAGGAGTGGGTTCGTTACGCAACGCCCGCTCGATGTCTGCGTCCACCTCCCACACCACCAGTGCCACCAGACACGACGCCGGAAGTATAGGAGTGGGCTCCACGGAACTCCCCTCCGTATCATACAGTCGGGACAGAGCATCTTTCTTAGCATTCTGGGAGCCTGGCCTGTACGAAAGGGTGAAAAAAAAACGGGTGAGAAACATTGACCATCTTGCCTGGCGAGGGTTTAATCTCTTCGCCGCCCGGATGTACTCCAGATTGTGGTGGTCAGTCAAAATGAGAAAATGGTGGTTAGCCCCCTCAAGCCAATGTCTTCACGTTTTCAGGGCTTGGACCACGGCCAACAGCTCTCGGTCCCCCACATCATAGTTGCGCTCTGCCGGACTGAGCTTCTTAGAAAAGAACACACAGGGGCGGAGCTTGGGTGGTGTGCCCAAGCGCTGGGAAAGTACAGCACCTATCCCAGTCTCCGACGCGTCCACCTCAACCGTGAAGGCCAAGGAGGGATCTGGATGAGCCAGCACTGGAGCCGAGGTAAACAGGCTCTTCAGACGATTGAAAGCCCTGTCCGCCTCAGCTGACCACTGCAAACCTACCGGTCCCCACTTCAGCAATGAGGTAATGGGAGCCGCTACCTGACCAAAGCCCCGGATAAACCTCCGGTAGTAATTGGCAAATCCCAAAAATTGCTGCACCTCCTTCTCCGTGTTTGGAGTCGGCCAAGCAGTCACTCTCCATTTTCACCCCAGACGCGGGCATGTGGTACCCTAGGAAGGAGATGGACTCCTGAAAGAACAGGCATTTCTCCGCCTTGGCATACAGGTCATGCTTCAACAGTCGTCCAAGTACCTTACGCACCAGGGACACATGCTCGGCCCGTGTAGTGGAGTATATGAGGATGTCATCAATATACACCACTACACCCTGTCCATGCAGATCCCTGAAAATCCCATCGACGAAGGCTTGGAAGACTGATGGAGCATTCATCAACCCCTATTGCATGACGAGGTACTCATAGTGTCCTGATGTAGTGCTGAAAGCCGTCTTCCACTCATCTCCTGGAGGAGGGCAGGAGGAGGAGGAGTCTGAAGGAGACCAGGATCCAGAGCTGCTGCCTGTCAGACACCAGGAGCTGGGCAACAGCCACCAGGGCATCACGTTTACTCAGGCTCTCATCCACCTGCTGAAGGGGAACATTGGGACTGGGTTGCTGGGTCTTCCCCTGGCAGTACGCAACGCAGGTGTCATAGTAGGGCCTCTTTGCCTGGTGCTGATGGGTGTGGTCTGTGTTCACTGTATACACATCCTGGTCCACTGTAGCCACCACCTGTGTGAGAGGTTGAAGAGACCTCCCATGGGGTACAGTGACACAGTGGCCTTCTCCATGGAGCACAGCTCCTACCAGTGCTTCAGGAAGAGTGCCAGATTTGGGAGGCACCTGGTCAACTTCTTCCTGGTGTTGACACAGCTGGGATTCTGCAGTGCATACTTTGTGTTCCTGGCAGAGAATATCAAACAGACCACGTGTAACCACGCCAGCCCAGGACCTCCACAACCGGCTTCTTCACCTGCGGGATCGTCTGAGACCAGCCACCCAGACAGCTGATGAAACTGAGGAGTATCTATTTGTAAGTCGCTCTGGATAAGAGTGTCTGCTAAATGACGTAAATGTAAATGTAAATCTCCCTCCCGAATACGCACCAGATTGTACGCGCTCCTGAGATCCAATTTCGTGAAGAAGCGCGCCCCGTGCAGTGATTCCTACATACATGCTATCAGAGGTAAGGGATAGCTGTACTTGACAGTGATCTGATTAAGCCCACGGTAATCAATGCACGGGCGTAACCCACCATCCTTCTTCTTCACGAAAAAGAAACTTGAGGAAACAGGTGAAGTGGAAGGCCGAATGTATCCCTGTCTCAGCGTTTCGGAGACATATGTTTCCATAGCCGCCTTCTCCGCCTGTGACTGAGGATACACGTGACTCCGGGGAAGTGCAGCGCCTACCTGAAGATTTATCGCACAATCCCCTGGACGATGGGGTGGTAATTTAGTCGCCCTCCTCTTACTGAAGGCGAGAGCCAAATCGGCATACTCAGAAGGAATGTGCACTGTGGAGACCTGGTTTGGACTCTCCA
Organism: Coregonus clupeaformis; assembly: GCF_020615455.1. Lineage (NCBI taxonomy): Eukaryota > Metazoa > Chordata > Actinopteri > Salmoniformes > Salmonidae > Coregonus > Coregonus clupeaformis. Next base: position 17,356,986 of record NC_059192.1, on the reverse strand, counting down.
CCATAGTAGCCCCCAAGGAAACCCCTACACACCTCCCCGAGCACTGACTGGACCATCCCTTGAGAGCCCTCTGTTGGCAGGAAATAGTGGGGTCATGAGTGGTTAACCAGGGAAGTCCCAACACCACAGGATACGCAGGAGAATCAATCAGATAGAAACTAATCCTCTCCTCATGACCCCCCTGCATCCTCATAGAGAGTGGTGCGGTAACCTCCCTGATTAGACCTGACCCTAGCGGGCGACTATCTAATGCGTGGACAGGAAAAGGCACATCAACAAGAACAGTAGGAATCCCTAACCTAAGAGAATATTGACGATCAATAAAATTCCCAGCTGCGCCTGAATCTACTAGCGCCTTATGCTGGGAATGAGGAGAAAACTTCTGAAACACAACATCTATAAACAACTGACCAACAGGGAGCTCTGGGTGAGTCGGGTGCCTACTCACCTGAGATGGTCGACCAGTGCTCTGCTTACTGCCTCGACTCCCTGGACACCCTCCCCAGCACCGAACCGCAGTGTGTCCTCTGCTGCCACAGTTGGTGCAGGGGACGGCCCCTCTCCTGGTCTCCCTAAGTGCAGCACCTCCGAGCTCCATTGGGGTAGAGTCGGAGGTGCTGGGGGATGGAATGAATGAGCCCTTATCAGAACGTCCGCGGGTATCCAACAGGTTATCCAGCCTGATGGACATCTCCACCAGTTGGTCCAGATTGAGATTGGTATCCCTGCAGGCCAGTTCCCGCCGAACGTCCTCCCTTAGGCTGCACCGATAGTGGTCGATAAGGGCCCTCTCATTCCATCCGGCGCTGGCTGCCAATGTCCTGAACTCCAGCGCAAAATCCTGGGTGCTCCTCCTCTCCTGTCGTAGGTGGAACGGTTGCTCGCCCGCCGCTCTCCCCTCTGGTGGATGATCGAATACCGCCCGGAAGTGGCGGGTGAACTCCTCGTAGCGGACCGATGCAGCGTCAATTCCTCCCCACTCGGCGTTGGCCCACTCGAGCGCCTTCCCCGACAGACAGGAGATGAGGGCGGACATGCTCTTGTATCCCGAGGGCGCCGGGTGGATGGTTGCCAGGTAGAGCTCTACCTGGAGCAGGAAACCCTGACACCCGGCTGGTGTACCGTCATATGCCCTCGGGAGTGAGAGCCGAATCCCACTGGGCCCAAGTGGAGAAGAGGTGGACTGTGGTATGGGTGGTAGAGTGGTTGGAGGAGGTGTGGGAAGGCCACCTCGCTCCCAACGGTCCATCGTGTTCATCACCCTCTTCATGGCGGTGCCTAGCGCCTGGATGACACTCTCCTGTCGTTGAAAACGTTCCTCCATAGATTCGGACTGACGAGCTGTACCTGCTGAATCCATAAATGGTGCGTGGTTCTGTAACGAGTGTCAGTGTAATGCGGTGGATCGAAGTCAGGCGCAGGACACAGAACTCGAGGAAACGTACTTTACTGAACTTGAGTAAAGAAAACAACAGAGCAATACCTTCACGCAGGAAGGAACTAACCCGCTCACCAAACGACACACGAAACGAAAAAACAACCATGCACAAGACACATTGGGAACAACTGGGTTAAATAGGGTAGGTGTGATTACACAAATGGGAAACAGGTGTGTGACATAGACAACAGGTGCAACATAGACACATATAACATAGATCGGCAGTAGCTAGTATTCCGGTGACGACGAACGCCACAGCCTGCCCGAGCAAGGAGGAGGGGCAGCCTCGGCCGAATCCGTGACATGGAATACCCATCCACGACCCATTTTCAATGCCCTGGCTGAGGGAAGGAGGTTCTCACCCAAGATTTGACGGTACATGGCCCCGTCCATCGTCCCTTTGATGCGGTGAAGTTGTCCTGTCCCCTTAGCAGAAAAACACCCCCAAAGCATAATGTTTCCACCTCCATGTTTGACGGTGGGGATGGTGTTCTTGGGGTCATAGGCAGCATTCCTCCTCCTACAAACACGGCGAGTTGAGTTGATGCCAAAGAGCTCCATTTTGGTATCATCTGACCACAGCACTTTCACCCAGTTCTCCTCTGAATCATTCAGATGTTAATTGGCAAACTTCATACAGGCATGTATATGTGCTTTCTTGAGCAGGGGGACCTTGTGGGCGCTGCAGGATTTCAGTCCTTCAAGGCGTAGGGTATTACCAATTGTTTTCTTGGTGACTATGGTCCCAGCTGCCTTGAAATCATTGACAAGATCCTCCTGTGTAGTTCTGGGCTGATTCCTCACCGTTCTCATGATCATTGCAACTCCACGAGGTGAGATCTTGCATGGAGCCCCAGGCCGAGGGAGATTGACCGGTCTTTTGTGTTTCTTCCATTTGCGAATAATCGCACCAGCTGTTGTCACATTCTCACCAAGCTAATTGCCGATGGTCTTGTAGCCCATTCCAGCCTTGTGTAGGTCTACAATCTTGTCCCTGACATCCTTGGAGAGCTCTTTGGTTTTGGCCATGGTGGAGAGTTTGGAATCTGATTGATTGATTGCTTCTGTGGACAGGTGTCTTTTATACAGGTAACAAGCTGAGATTATGAGCACTCCCTTTAAGAGTGTGCTCCTAATCTCAGCTCATTACCTGTATAAAATACACCTGGGAGCCAGAAATCTTTCTGATTGAGAGGGGGTCAAATACTTATTTCCCTCATTAAAATGCAAATCAATTTGTAACATTTTTGACATGGGTTTCTCTGGATTTTGTTGTTGTTATTCTGTCTCTCACTGTTCAAGTAAACCTACTATTAAAATTATAGACTGATCATTTCTTTGTCAGTGGGCAAACGTACAAAATCAGCAGGGGATCAAATACTTTTTTCCCTCACTGTACATTAGCTGCCTAGCATGTTCAAATAATGACCATATCATATAGCTGACAACGTCTTAACTTTAGCTACTTTGTATTCGTTATTACAGGGAAATAAACTCACAACAAGATCATTATTTACAAGTTAATAGCGAGCTAATTACATGGGCATGGGCAAGTTGCAGCGGAGGGTGCAGAGCTGGTGGCCGAGGGTGCAGAGCTGGTGAAGTCTGAGGAGAACCAGGGGCTATATCTGTTCTTAGTTCTGAATTTTTTGAACGGGCATGCGTATTTAAGATTGAGAGGAAAGCACTTTTAAAGAACAACCAGGCATCCTCTACTGACGGAATGAAGTCAATATCCATCCAGGATACTCAGGCCAGGTCAATTAGAAAGGCCTGCTCGCTAAAGGGTTTTAGGGAGCGTTTGACAGTGATAAGGGGTGGTCGTTTGACCGCGGACCCATTACGGACACAGGCAATAAGGCAGTGATCGCTGAGATCCTGGTTGAAGACAGCGGAGGTGTATTTAGAGGGTAAATTTGTCAGGATGATATCTATGAGGGTGCCCATGTTTACAGATTTAGGGTTGTACCTGGTAGGTTCGTTGATAATTTGTGTGAGATTGAGGGCATCTAGTTTAGATTGTAGGTTGGCCAGGGGTGTTAAGCATATCCCAGTTTAGGTCACCAAGCAGTACGAACTCTGAGGATAGATGGGGGTGCAATCAGTTCACATATGGTGTCCAGAGCACAGCTCGGTGCTGAGGGGGGTCTGTAGCAAGCGGCAACAGTGTGAGTCTTATTTCTGGAAAATAGGATTTTTAGAAGTAGAAGCTCAAACTGTTTGGGCAGAGACCTGGATAGTACGATAGAGCTCTGCAGGCTATCTCTACAGTAGATTGCAATCCCACCCCCTTTGGCAGTTCTATCGAGACGGAAAATGTTGTAGTTGGGGATGGACATTTCTGCATTTTTGGTGGCCTTCCTAAGCCAGGATTCAGACACTGCTAGAACATCAGGGTTGGCGGAGTGTGCTAACGCAGTGAATAACTCAAACTTAGGGAGGAGACTTCGGATGTTAACGTGCAAGAAACCAATACTTTTACACTTACAGAAGTCAACAAATGATAACGCCTGGGGAGTAGGAGTGATACTGGGGGCTACAGGGCCTGGGTTAACCTTCTATATCACCAGAGGAACAGAGGCAGAGTAGAATAAGGATACGGCTAAAGGCTTTAAGTACTGGTCTTCTAGTGCGTTGGGTACAGAGAAAAAAGGGGCAGATTTCGGGCGTTGTAGAATAGATTCAGGGCATTATGTACAGACAAGGATATGGAAGGATATGAGTACAGTGGAGGTAAACCTAAGCGTTGTAACGATGAAAGAGATAGCATCACTGGAGGCACCGATTGAGTCGGTCTCCGCGTGTATGGGGGGTGGGACAAAGGAGTATGGTATTTGAGAGTTCGCGCTTTGTACTTGCAGGGCAATCATTGTACAATTTCCCTATCCGTGCCGTCGCTGTTTTTCCGACATGGCATCATATAGTCTGGTTCTAGATATTCCATTAGGGCATTGAAACCGACATCCTCTACCATTGATAATGGCTGCAATAATTTCTGTAATCACCACTGTGATTTTCTAACTCAGTCCCTTATCGCACTGCTGCCAGCAACGGGTTGGGTCTCACACTGCTTTCCTGTCAGCGTTGCGGCTGTACTGCCGCTGTAGCTCATTTCCACCTCGCAGAGTTAGCATTTCACCACCTTCTCATTTCACCACCTCATTTATCACCTTCTCATTTCACCACCTTCTCATTTATCACCTTCTCATTTCACCACCTTCTCATTTATCACCTTCTCATTTCAACACCTTCTCATTTATCACCTTCTCATTTATCACCTTCTCATTTCAACACCTTCTCAATTATCACCTTCTCATTTATCACCTTCTCATTTCACTACCTTCTCATTTATCACCTTCTCATTTATCTTCTCAAAGTATTGCCATACAGGACTTTCTTTACTATCACCTCCCTGTCTCACTCTCTGCCATGTTTCCAACTGTTAATGACAATGACATGCGGAGCACTTTATATCCTTTGCAAATCATTTGAAAGATGCATATCTCCTCCTACTAACGTTACATCATTGTTGCGTAATTATTCCCTTTATGATGCTGATCGGGACCTGGTAGTGGTAGTTTAGTCCCTTTATGATGCTGAACGGGACCTGGTAGTGATAGTTTAGTCCCTGTATGATGCTTATCAGGACCTGGTAGTTGTAGTTTAGTCCCTGTATAATGCAATAACTGCACTGTGATTCTTATTTTGTAGAAACGTTAATGATCCCAATTTCATTTAAACACACACACATTATCCATTAACCCTCACAGCTATCTTCCACACGTCAAACACACAGCTTATTTTGTGGACTTAAACCAGATGATAGAGCATTAAGTGAGGTATTGTAAGCCATTATCTGATAGTTAAAGCCCATCCCTCACAGTGTCAGAGCACAGAGCAGTAGAGCGCTGTGGATACAGGAAGTGCCTATAATAAAGGTCTTAAGTGCTCTGGGGCATCCTAGCTCTTTGGCCATTTACCCCTGAATCCAAGGGTGCGTCCCAAATGGCACCCTATTCCTTTTATAGTGCACTACTTTTGAACAAAGCCTTAAAAGTAGTGCACTATAAAGGTAATAGGGTGCCATTTGGGACAAAGACAAGGTAAATGATGATATTACAGATAAGTACCTCTCTGATCTAGTTGAGTGGAATAGGAAGGATTAGGGAAAGAAAGGTAAATATGACATCAGAAATGGGTTTACTTTATGCAGATGATAAACTATTAGTGGGATTTGTTCCGTATGGTAGACCTAAACCTGTCCCATGTCATGTTATTTGTTCCGTATGGTAGACCTAAACCTGTCCCATGTCATATGTTTTGTTCTGTATGGTAGACATAAACCTGTCCCATGTCATATTATTTGTTCCGTATGGTAGACCTAAACCTGTCCCATGTCATATTTTTTGTTCTGTATGGTAGACATAATCCTGTCCCATGTCATATTGTTGGTGATATGAACATTTGTCAATCTTGTGTTTTTATCAATTATCTGGATGTGAACTTGTAAAATGTGAAATCCCCCACTCCCCTCCTCCATCCCCGCACCTTTACTAACCATATCAATATATGCGATGGTATGGCAAATTGTGTTCTGTTGTGGTGAGTGATTTGAAGGAGTCAGGCGCAGGAGGGCAAATTACAGAATAAAAGGTTTATTCTGTAAACACAGCGGTACGCAGCAATGCGTCAAACACTCCAGTGTTGAATACAGGAGCACTGGAAAACAATGTGGCAAACGGGTGAAATATCCCGGCGATACAAAATACAAGGAGCTCCACAATAAACAATCACACACAAAGACAAGGGGGCAGAGGGAACACTTATGCAGGTACTGATGAGGGGATATGAACCAGTTGTGTGTAATAAACAAGACAAAACAAATGGAATGATGAGATGAGGAGCGGCAGTGGCTAGAAGGCCGGTGACGACGAACGTCGAAGCCTGCCCGAACAAGGAGAGGAGGCAGCTTTGGAGGCAGTTGTGACGTCTGCATTTCCACTGAGTGAATGTGTGATTCAGAATGCATAATCACAAATAAGCCCTATGTTTCTCTCTCAACACACTCACTCACCAATAAGAAGAAGAGACCTGATTGGGCCAAGAAACACGAGCAATGGACATTAGACCGGTGGTAATTTGTCCTTTGGTCTGGAATCCAAATTTGAGATTTTTGGTTCCAACCGCTGTGTCTTTGTGAGACGCGGTGTGGGTGAACGGATGATCTCCACATGTGTAGTTCCCACGTAAAGCATGGAGGAGGAGGTGTTATGGAGTGGGGGTGCTTTGCTGGTGAAACTGTCTGTGATTTATTTAGATATCAAGGCACACTTAACCAGCATGGCTACCACAGCATTCTGCAGCGATACGCCATCCCATCTGGTTTGATCTTGTTTTTCTAAAGGACAATGACCCAATACACCTCCAGGCTGTGTAAGGGCTATTTTACCAAGAAGGAGAATAATGGAGTTCTGCATCAGAAGACCTGGCCTCCACAATCCCCCGACCTCAACCCAATTGTGATCGTTTGGGATGAGTCGGACGGCAGAGTGAAGGAAAAGCAGCCAAGTGCTCAGCATATCTGGGAACTCCTTCAAGACTTTTGGAAAAGCATTCCAGGTGAAGCTGGTTGAGAGAATGCCAAGAGTGTGCAAAGCTGTCATCAAGGCAAAGGGTGGCTATTTGAAGAATCTCCATTATAAAATATGTTTCGATTTGTTTAACACTTTTTTGGTTACTACATGATTCCATATGTGTTATTTCATAGTTTTGATGTCTTCACTATTTTTCTACAATGTAGAAAATAGTCAAACTAAAGAAAAATCCTTGAATGAGTAGGTGTGTCCAAACTTTTGACTGGTACTGTATATATAAACCCGACGATAAGGCATTCAGACTTTAAAACCAATCATCTGAGCATCTGGACCTCCAGATAGCTGTTTATTTGAGAAAAAGTCTCTATCCCCCTCCGGCATGTAGAGCCTGAATCCCAAATATTCCCTTCATAATGCCCTATGTTTAACCAGAGCCCTATGATCCCTGGTAAAAGTAGTGCACTATAAAGGGACTAGGGTGCCATTTGGGATGTAAAGAGAGTGTTTTCATTTAGCCTGGTCTCCCTGTGTGTTAATATAGTTATCTTAACCTGCGGGCATCCTCCTGTGTTTGAATAAGGTAAAGATGCTGAGACCCAGGAGGGATGCCTGATTACTTGACTATTCATGAGAGCAAATTGCAGATGCCTTTTATGTTCTCCTCCTTTGTATTATATCTGTTTCTCAGCTTCTTTTTGGTCGAAGGTATATAATAGTATGGGCTGGAGATGTGCAGGTTGCCCTCACTACAGACAAGAGCTTTTCTCTCTCTCTCTCTCTCTCTCTCTCTCTCTCTCTCTCTCAATTCAATTCAATTTCAATTTAAGGGCTTTATTGGCATGGGAAACGTGTGTTAACATTGCCAAAGCAAGTGAAGTAGATAGTAAACAAAAGTGAAATAAACAATAAATATTAACAGTAAACATTACACTCAGAAGTTTCAAAAGAATAAAGACATTTCAAATGTCATATTATGTATATATACAGTGTTGTAACAATGTGCAAATAGTTAAAGTACAAATGGGAAAATAAATAAACATAAATATGGGTTGTATTTACAATGGTCTCTCTCTATCTCTCTCTCTCTCTCTCTCTCTCTCTCTCTCTCTCTCTCTCTCTCTCTCTCTCTCTCTCTCTCTCTCTCTCTCTCTCTCTCTCTCTCTCTCTCTCTCTCTCTCTCTCTCTCTCTCTCTCTCTCTCTCTCTCTCTCTCTCTCTCTCTCTCTCTCTCTCTCTCTCTCCCTCCCTCTCTCTCTCTCTCTCTAATTCAATTCAATTTAAGGGCTGTATTGGCATGGGAAACATATGTTAACGTTGCCAAAGCAAGTGAAGTAGATAGTAAACAAAGTGAAATAAACAATAAAAATTAACAGTAAACATTACACTCAGAAGTTCCAATAGAATAAAGACATTTCAAATGTCATCTTATCTATATATATATATATATATATATATATATATATATATATATATATATATATATATATATATATATATATATATATATATACAGTGTTGTAACAATGTGCAAATAGTGTGCAAAGTACAAAAGGGAAATTAAATAAACATAAATATGGGTTGTATTTACTATGGTGTTTGTTCTTCACTGGTTGCCCTTTTCTTGTGTCAACAGGTCACAAATCTTGCTGATGTGATGGCACACCGTGGTATTTCAGCCAGTAGATATGGGAGTTTAGCAAAATTGGGTTTGTTTTCAAAATCTTTTTAGATCTGTGTAATCTGAGGGAAATATGTGTCTCTAATATGGTCATACATTTGGCAGGAGGTTAGAAGTGCAGATCAGTTTCCACCTCATTTTGTGGGCAGTGCGCACATAGCCTGTCTTCTATTGAGAGCCAGGCCTGCCTACGGCAGCCTTTCTCAAAAGCAAGGCTATTCTCACTGAGTCTGTACATAGTCAAAGCTTTCCTTAAGTTTGGGTCAGTCACAGTGGTCAGGTATTCTGCCACTGTGTACTCTCTGTTTAGGGCCAAATAGCATTCTATTTTGCTCTGTTTCTTTGTTAATTCTTTCCAATGTATCAAGTAATTCTCTTTTTGTTTTCTCATGATTTGGTTGTGTCTAAATGTGTTGTTGTCCTGGGGCTCTGTGAGGTCTGTTTGTGTTTGTGAACAGATCCCCAGGACCAGCTTGCTTAGGGGACTCTTCTCCAAGTTCATCTTTCTGTAGGTGACGGCTTTGTTATGGAAGTTTTGGGAATCGCTTCCTTTTAAGTGGTTATAGAATTGAACTGCTCTTTTCTGGATTTTGATAATTAGCGGGTATCGGCCTAATTCTGCTCTGCATGCAATATTTGGTGTTTTTCGTTGTACACAAAGGATATCTTTGCATAATTCTGCACGCAGTCTCAATTCAATGTTTGTCCCATTTTGTGAATTCTTGGTTGGTGAGTGGACCCCAGACCTCACAACCATAAAGGGCAATGGGTTGTATAGCTTATTAAAGTATTTTTAGCCAGATCCTAATTGGTATGTCAAATTTGATGTTCCTTTTGATGGCATAGAAGTCCCTTCTTGTCTTGTCTCTCAGATCATTCACAGCTTTTTTGTGGAAGTTACCTGTGGCGCTGATGTTTAGGCCGAGGTATGTATAGTTTTCTGTGTGCTCTATGTCAACAGTGCCTAGATGGAATTTATATTTGTGGTCCTGGCAGCTGGACCTTTTTTGGAACTCCATTATCTTTGTCTTACTGAGACTTCCTGTCAGGGCCCAGTTCTGACAGAATCTGTGCAGAAGATATAGGTGCTGCTGTAGGCTCTTCTTGGTTGGTGACAGAAGCACCAGATCATCAGCAAACAGTAGACATTTGACTTCAGATTCTAGTAGGGTGAGGCCGGGTACTGCAGATTGTTCTAGTGCCCTCGCCAATTCGTTGATATATTTGTTGAAGAGGGTGGGGCTTAAACTGCAACCCTGTCTTACCCCACGGCCCTTTGGAAAGAAATGTGCGTGTTTTTTGCCAATTTTAACCACACACTTGTTGTTTGTGTACATGGATTTTATAATGTTGTATGTTTTTCCCCCAACACCACTTTCCATCAATTTGTATAGCAGACCCTCATGCCGAATTGAGTCAAAAACTTTTTTGAAATCAACAAAGCATGAGAAGACTTTGCCTTTGTTTTGGTTTGTTTGTTTGTCAATTGGGGTGTATAGGGTGAATATGTGGTCTGTTGTACGGTAATTTGGTAAAAAGCCAATTTGACATTTGCTCAGTAAATTTTTTTCACTGAGGAAATGAACTAGTGTGCTGTTAATGATAATGTAGAGGATTTTCCCAAGGTTGTTGTTGACGCATATCCCACGGTAGTTATTGGGGTCAAATTTGTCTCCACTTTTGTGGATTGGGGTGATCAGTCCTTGGTTCCAAATATTGGTGAAGATGCCAGAGCTAAGGATGATGTTAAAGAGTTTAAGTATATCCAATTGGAATTTGTGGTCTGTATATTTTCTCATTTCATTGAGGATACTGTAGTATATGATGAATGGTGGTCGTCATTGCTGATGAACAAAAGGAGTCTGCTCATACTGAACATTGATCATAAGGTTTATTCAGACCACAAGCTTCAGCATGAGTAACAGACTTGCAGGGTCTGGAGAGCAGTGTCCTCCAATTCTAATGGCTGCTCTGTCCTATCTTCTTCGTGTACCCCTATTTATAACCAATGCAACAAGATGGGCTCCCTCTGCTGGCCAGTTTACAATACACTTCCTGTCTATTATATGTTACCTTATACTAAATATTGCCTTTTGATACTAACATAACCAACATTCCATTTCGTCATGAAAAACATTTAACAAAGGCATAATCTTCAGATACGATAATACCATCAACACCACAGGCCTTTTTGGGTTGGAGGGTTTGTATTTTGTCCTGTAGTTCATTCAATGTAATTGAATAATCCAGTGGGTTCTGGTAGTCTTTAATAGTTTATTCTAAGATTTGCATTTGATCATGTATATTTTTTTGCTGTTTGTTCTTTGTTATAGGGCAAAAAAGATTGGTGAAGTGGTTTACCCATACATCTCCGTTTTGAATCGATTGCTCTTTGTGTTGTTGTTTATTTAATGTGTTCCAATTTTCCCAGTAGTGGTTAGAGTCTTTGGATTCTTCAATTACATTGAGCTGATTTCTGACATGCTGTTCCTTCTTTTTCCGTAGTGTATTTCTGTATTGTTTTAGTGATTCACCATAGTGAAGGCGTAGGCTCAGTTATTCTGGGTATCTTTGTTTTTGGTTGGATAGGTTTCTCAATGTCTTTCTTTTTGCATTCTTCATCAAACCATTTGTCATTGTTGTTACTTTTCTTCGGTTTTCTGTTAGAGATTTATCGATTTGATTGTGAAGTTGAGAGGTCAAATATACTGTTTAGGTTTTCAACTGCCAAGTTTACACCTTCACAATTACAGTGGAACATTTTGTCCAGGAAGTTGTCTAAAAGGGATTGAATTTGTTGTTGCCTAATTGTTTTTTGGTAGGTTTTGACACTACTTTCCTTCCATCTATAGCATTTCTTAATATTATTCAGTTCCTTTGGCTTTGATGCCTCATGATTGAGTATTGCTCTGTTCAAGTAGACTGTGATTTTGCTGTGGTCTGATAGGGGTGTCAGTGGGCTCTCTCTATCTCTCTCTCTCTCTCTCTCTCTCTCTCTCTCTCTCTCTCTCTCTCTCTCTCCCTTTCTGTCTCATCTATCCCTACCTCTCTATTTCTCCCACTCTCCCCCTCCTTTTGAGTCAGAGATGAGTGATGTGCGGTTTAAAAAATATTTTAAGTTGTGTTGCAGCCCTACATCCAAATCCTTCACTTACTGTTAATCCTAACAGTATGCTCCACTTCTAAAGACGTTGAAGGCTGACAGTCAAACGAAAAGAGGATCAAGTGCTTCTGGAGATAGGGTTTAATTCAGGGGGAGAGACAGAGAGTGATATAGTCAGAGACATGGGTCTTCAGATCCACTGTAAAACAATATTAGTTGCCATCCTCTCTTTTATAAAGGCTGCCATTTCCATCTGTCTCATAGCCGGCTGTTAAATGGCTTTCAGAGTATTTTGAAAATGTCCTAGTACAGGGGTAATCTTCATCTTTCTCTCTTTATCGCAGATCCTTTAAGCTCGTAGGGTTTTAGCAGAAGCCACAAAATGTTCAAACTGGATCTATCTATTTATTTGATTTGATTGAATTGTTTGCCCTGTGTCTGTGTGTGGGCTGTTCCTATCGATCCAGACCCCTCCCTGCAGGAACATATATGACATCACCACCACAAGAGGGAAATAAAGGAACCTCTATGAAGACTACATCACACTGCTGCTGTATGTATGAGCTACAACACTGTAGCAGTGCACTGTATAATGATTCCAGGGAACGGACAGAGCCAATCGGTATCGAGGAGGGGTGAGTGAACAGTGTGATGGAAGTCCATGCCAGTGGCTGCATGCTGGGGCGCCATATAAAGATGGCAGTCCATTTGTAAAGCATAGCTGCCTGTGTATTCCTAAGCCAAGGCAGCTAGTCCCTCCGAGAGATATTATCTATCCAAGGCTGACAAAAGCACAAGACTGCCTGACTCAAAACCACCTCTCTCTCTCTCTCTCTCTCTCTCTCTCTCTCTCTCTCTCTCTCTCTCTCATTCTATTTGTCATTCTATTTCTCTCTCTATATATATATATATATATATATATATATATTTCTCTATATATATATATATCTCTCTCCCCCTCTCTCTCTCTCTCTCATTCTATTTCTATCTCTCTCTCTCTCTCTCTCTCTCTCTCTCTCTCTCTCTCTCTCTCTCTCTCTCTCTCTCTCTCTCTCTCTCTCTCTCTCTCTCTCTCTCTCTCTCTCTCTCTCTCTCTCGTTAATAACATTAATATATAGGCCTAGTAAAAAGAAAATCAGGAACAGGGTTTGCTTTGACTTAGTAGTCATCTTTGCTGTACATATTGGAGATAGAAAATAGGCTACGTTGATCCCAATGCTAATGTAGTAGTGTCTTAGGGGGAATAGAGTTAGGCAGCAGGCAGATATATGCTAGGAGCCGGACGGTGAGAGGAGATTAAAACAGCGTCGTGTTGCTGACTTGTTCGTAGAAGGCACTGGGGTTTTTAGTTTTTAGTAGGGGCCGCCACTAAGGAGGATTTGGGGTTTGGGATGTCAGCCTGGGAGATGCTTTGTTGGAGTGAGACAGTGTGTGCATGTGTGGGTGTGTGTTTTAAGCTCCCTATAAGAACACAGACTGGTCTTTAAAAAAGAAACATTAACACTGAAGGAAAGTGGTTGGTTTGAATATTGTTTTACACCCTCTTTACTAAAGGTGTCAGTATTTTTTTCAGCCGTTTTATTTGGATTGTTGGATTGCTTTGTAAGAGAGATTGGAGAGGGAGAGAGAAGAGAGGGAGATAGAAGAGGGAGAGAGAATAGAGGGAGAGAGAAGAGAGGGAGAAAGAAGAGAGGGAGAGAGAAGAGAGGGAGAGAGAAGAGAGGGAGAGAGGGAGAGAGCAAGGGAGGAAAACGAAACAGAACAAAAGAGAGAGTCTCTGCCCTCTTTTCTCTGCCCTCTTGTGGCCAGTATAAGGGTGGTATAAGGGTGGTATAAGGGTTCAGGAGGAGGGGATGCTGCTAGTGGTTTGGAAGCCCTAAACATTTACACGTGTGTGTTGTGTTTCTCCAGACTGATTAAAACCATTAGACCTTGATGAGTTCTGAACGGGGAACGTCAGAGAGACCTGGAGAAAACAACTCAATACAGTATATTACCTTACCCCCCTCTGTCCCTCTCTCTCTCCCCCTCCCTCACTCCCTCCCTCCCTCCCTCCCTCAACCTTTACCCACAATATTAAGAAACACTGAGTCATAGCATTTATGGTTTAGAGTAGAGGGGTTGTGCAAATGGTGTAACAATAGAGTCAACAGAAAGACATTGTTGTCACAAGGGATAAACACAGGGGGAGAATGGAGGAATGGAGTCAAGGGTGGGCTGTACTGTCTCTGCTGTCAGCATGTGTGTGTGCGTGCATGTGTGTGTACTGTATGCAATGTGAATGCGTCCATTTGTGTGTGTGTGTCTCTCTCTATGTCTATGTCAGTGGGAAAAGGCTAGTGTGGTAAGGAGAGGCCTCCATCTTGATTCAGTCTATCTTGGGGCAGCCGCGGTCAGCGTGGCTAATCTGTAGTACAGCCCTCTCCAGCCCTGTTCCTCCAGCTCTGCTCCTCCAGCACTGCTCCTCCAGCTCTGTTCCTCCAGCCCTTTTCCTCCAGCCCTGATACTCCAGCCCTGATACTCCAGCCCTGTTCCTCCAGCCCTGCTCCTCCAGCCCTGCTCCTCCAGCTCTGCTCCTCCAGCTCTGCTCCTCCAGCTCTGCTCCTCCAGCTGTATGAAGGGAGATAGATCACATTTCTCCAGTCTGTTGTCTGGAGGGCTCACCGAGGGGACAGGGTGATCGAAAGCAACGATGGTTTAAAATAGCCTTCTTTATGAAGAGGGTACAGTGAGAGCCACCCTCAGCCTTGGGGGGAGAGAAAGGGAGAGAGGTAGAGAGAGGTAGAGAGAGGTAGAGATAGTTAGAGAGATAGGTAGGTAGAGAGAGAGAGAGAGAGAGAGAGAGAGAGAGAGAGAGAGAGAGAGAGAGAGAGAGGAGGGAGAGAGAAGAGAGGGAGAGAGAAGAGAGGGAGAGAGCGGGGGAGGAAAACGAAACAGAACAAAAGAGAGAGTCTCTGCCCTCTTTTCTCTGCCTTCTTGTGGCCAGTATAAGGGTGGTATAAGGGTGGTATAAGGGTGGTATAAGGGTGGTATAAGGGTTCAGGTGGAGGGGATGCTGCTGGTGGTTTGGAAGCCCTAAAAATTTACACAACGTGTGTGTTGTGTTTCTCCAGACTGATTAAAACCATTAGACCTTGATGAGTTCTGAATGGGGAACCTCGGAGAGACCTGGAGAAAACAACTCAATACAGTATATTACCTTACCCGCCTCTGTCCCTCTCTCTCTCCCCCTCCCTCCCTCCCTCCCTCCCTCCCTCCCTCCTTCCCTCCCTCGACCTTTACCCACAATATTAAGAAACACTGAGTCATAGCATTTATGGTTTAGAGTAGAGGGGTTGTGTAAATGTTGTAACAATAGAGTCAACAGAAATACATTGTTGTCACAAGGGATAAACACAGGGGGAGAATGGAGGAATGGAGTCAAGGGTGGGCTGTACTGTCTCTGCTGTCAGCGTGTGTGTGTGCGTGCATGTGTGTGTACTGTATGCAATGTGAATGCGTCCATTTGTGTGTGTCTCTCTCTATGTCTATGTCAGTGGGAAAAGGCTAGTGTGGTAAGGAGAGGCCTCCATCTTGATTCAGTCTATCTTGGGGCAGCCGCGGTCAGCGTGGCTAATCTGTAGTACAGCCCTCTCCAGCCCTGTTCCTCCAGCTCTGCTCCTCCAGCACTGCTCCTCCAGCTCTGGTCCTCCAGCCCTTTTCCTCCAGCCCTGATACTCCAGCCCTGATCCTCCAGCCCTGATCCTCCAGCCCTGATCCTCCAGCCCTGTTCCTCCAGCCCTGATCCTCCAGCCCTGATCCTCCAGCCCTGCTCCTTCAGCTCTGCTCCTCCAGCTCTGCTCCTCCAGCTGTATGCAGGGAGACAGATCACATTTCTCCAGTCTGTTGTCTGGAGGGCTCACCGAGGGGACAGGGTGATCGAAAGCAACAATGGTTTAAAATAGCCTTCTTTATGAAGAGGGGACAGTGAGAGCCACCCTCAGCCTTGGGGGGAGAGAAAGGGAGAGAGAGGTAGAGAGAGTTAGAGAGATAGGGAGAGTTAGAGAGATAGGGAGAGTTAGAGAGAGAGAGAGAGAGAGAGAGAGAGAGAGAGAGAGAGAGAGAGAGAGAGAGAGAGAGAGAGAGAGAGAGAGGCAGGGAGTGAGATGGCTGGGAAAAAAGGGGCAATATTGCATGGAACTCTCTTGAAGGAGCTAAGGAAGGAGGGGGAAGAATTGCGTGCCCTGCCCTGATGCACGCTGAGTAATTAGACCGTATGTATGTGTGCTTCCCTCCCCTCACGATGGATGATGGAGGTCGTAAGGTTAGCAGTCTGTTGTGTGCCTGAGTACTCTCACTGGCTGAGGCAGCCACAGCACGCCATTCCATCGCACCACACACACACAGGGACAGCTACACAGCTACACAGATACAGTCTCCTCCGTCACACACACACACACACACTCTGACCCAAGCAGAAACTAATTTATGTTATTTCATAACCCTATATCTCTCACACACATACACACCAATCTGATCACTCACTGCATCGGTAAAAAAACTGATTCAAACGTTACAAATCAAACGTTACGAATCACCAGTTCACTAACGTTTTTTAACTCATATCATTTTTTTCTGCCTTATTCCGAGAATACCTCTACTCTGTTGTGACTGAATTGATGCATCCTCTCCTTCAGCCTATCAAACTTGTATGACATTGATCTACAAGTCAGATAACAACTGTCCTCACAGTGAGGGAGATGCAGTTGCTCGCGCCAATGAGAGGTAGGCATACCCTATCCCTGTTCTAATATTCGTAGGCTACATCTGCGCAGCACCTTCAGCATTCAGATGTTTTTGAAATGGCTATTGCAATATTAAATCATATGCTTTTTTAATTGAGGGACAACCAATGTAATTTGCTGGGTCATTGTTACCAAATGCGCTGTAGGAAACAGTGTTTTACCGGCGGAGCTGTGTAGGCTACGAGAGTGGACACAACTCACATCTTGCTGATTGCACATCTAACTGCTGGTTGGGGCTTTTTGATTGCCAGGTTCACCGTACAAATATAGTTATGCTTTAAACAGTCAGTCCATTCGGTCATTTTTACATGAACAGGGTAAAGGTGTTATTTCATAACAAGGACAGCAATTATTTTTGCTAAACTGCACTGGTTGGAGCAGCTCTCCTCCATAATGTTCCAAGTGGTGAAAACCAGTCGCCCCCCCACCCCCCCTAATCTGATAGTGGTAGATGATCAGTCTGCGCTATGGCTCAGTTCACACACTACACCACACACACACACACACACACACACACACACACACACACACACACACACACACACACACACACACACACACACACACACACTTCAGATCAGGAAGTCAGCTCAGGAAGTCAGCTCAGACAGATCCAGCCCAGATCCTGAGCTCCATCAGTGTCAGACATTCATGTAGAATGGAAAATGAATGTGTTCATGCAACAATTGTTAGTGCATTGAATCATATCGAACCGAATCTCATTGATTCGTTCCACTAATCAAATCAAATCAAATTGTTTAAAACTAAAACGTATGGCTCCTGTATCGTATCAGAGCCCATGTATCTAGGTGCGTATCGAATGGTCTTGTAAGGAAAGATGCACATCTCTAGTAAATATATACAGTGGCTTTGCGAAAGTATTCACCTCCCTTGGCATTTTTCCTATTTTGTTGCCTTACAACGTGGAATTAAAATGTTTTGGTGGTTTGTATCATTTGATTTACACAACATGCCTACCACCCTGCTCTGTACTTCTCCACAACGTTGTCCCTGACCTGTCTGGAGAGCTCCTTGGTCTTCATGGTGCCGCTTGCTTGGTGGTGCCCCTTGCTTAGTGGTGTTGCAGACTCTGGGGCCTTTCAGAACAGGTGTATATATACTGAGATCATGTGACAGATCATGTGACACTTAGATTGCACACAGGTGGACTTTATTTAAATAATAATGTGACTTCTGAAGGTAATTGGTTGCACCAGATCTTATTTAGGGGCTTCATAGCAAAGGGGGTGAATACATATGCACGCACCACTTTTTCGTTATTTATTTCATTTCACTTCACCAATTTGGACTATTTTGTGTATGTCCATTACATGAAATCCAAATAAAAATCAATTTAAATTACAGGTTGTAATGCAACAAAATAGGGAAAAATGCCAAGGGGGATGAATACTTTTGCAAGGCACTGTACATATATCTCTCTGCTCGTTCAATTACCAGCCGTGACATGCCCATACGCAGCACGGCTCTGTTAGACCCAAACCTACACTTTTTATCACCCACCGCTGCCTGCCTAAGCCCGACTTGCAGTGTGAGATAGGATAGCTATTGTGATTCATTTAGTTAAATGGACTGCAGCGCGCGTCATGCCGGACAATGATGTAATTTATTGTAATTATAATGGGCATCATTAACATTACTGGCTAGAATTATTATGATTATCCCTATCAGTGTGTGTGTGTGCTTGCGTCCCACCCTATCAGGAGGCGCCAGTGGGTGGAACTATTGACCTTTTGTTTGCATTGTGTCAGGGACCTGTATCACAGGGTGGGGGGAGGGAGACATTTTGCGCGACACAGGGGCTCATTAAGTTACACTATTGTCCTTGGCTGCTATAATTGCTGTCATTTTCTCTCTCTGTGTTATGTTTGCCTGTGTGTGTGTGTGTGTGTGTGTGTGTGTGTGTGTGTGTGTGTATGCACATGTGTGTGCTTGCGTCCATCTGTCCGTGTTTGTGTGTGCCTGAGTGTGCATCCATGTGTGTGTATAGCGGTATAGCGGCTCTCAGATTGCTCCCCCACCCTGCAGATAATTCCTAGGGAGGGGGCCTCTAAGTATCCTTCCTGGTTAAGCACACATCTGTAATTGGACTGTGTGTCTTGTGTAATTGCAGGGGTTTAAACATGGCTGGATTAGCTCCTGTGTGTTTGCCATCATGTTTGACTAGCAGCGCTGATGAGAAAGGAATCCTTCCACTGAGAGAGAGGGGACAGGCGGAATACTAAAAGACTACAGCAGGAAAGAGAAAAACCTGGATACTTAGAGAAGTAGTAGCATTGCTTATTCCACATGGTACTACACTGGAATACAGCAATGTATTGTCAAGTGTGACTACATTTTGACGTTGCAATTTATTGTATGCCTCTGTACAGTATCATTGCCTCTTGAACAAACTTCTAGGCTACAGATTGAATCACTGAATCGTCCAGAATCTGAGGATACAGTGACCTTTCTGTCGACTCTCTCACAACAGCCTTGCCTCTTCATCTCTAGATGGATAAAATATGCCTCTTTGACATTCACAACACAACACAGAGTTGAAAGAGTGCAACAAGGAGGCGTGAGAGAAGATAAATATGAATCAGGTTTGATTCTAAATGTAGAACATGGCTGTGGGTGTTAGGGTTAGTTATCAGACAGGCTACAGCTGACCTTCCTCTGCCTATATTTACATGTTTTTAATGGAGATGCTTCCAATGTTTAATGAAGTGTTGCCTGGGTAACACATGACTACTCAACAAACAGGCTTTCTTACCATTATAGTGTTAGCTAGCATTTAGCATAGCTCAAGTTGGCAGACTAGAATTGGTTGACTAGAGTCCAAGTTTTGTTTTTGAGAGTAAACCCAGTTTAAAATCCGACAGGCAGTAGGGAGGGATGGAGGAGGCTCAGTTTATTTTGAGACGGTGTAGGTTTGTTTTTGAGATTAACCCCATTTAAAATCAGAAAGGCAAAGGAAGGGAGGAGTGGAGGGGGGGATGGATGGAGGGGTGGAAGATGAGTTTGTTTTCAGACGATGTTACTTTGATCTGTGGTGAAAACATTAATATTGATTCAGTCTCAGTAGTCAAAAACATAGAGGCTGATTGGTCTTTGAACTGTGAACTCAATTACCCAGAGTCCCTTGGGGTCTCCTGAGAGATCAATGGGGATTCGACTTGGATTGGTGATTTGAGATTAGGACTGGGGTTGTTATGATCAAAAATAGAGTACATATACTATGGATGTGTTCTTCCAGATAAAGTACACAACACTGATACTAATCCTCTTCAGATCAGAATTAAGGAAGTATTGTTTTGTGTATAAGAAGTAAGAGACAGTTGGAAGTAAGAGACAGTTAAAGGTACAGTTGAAGTCGGAAGTTTACATACACTTAGGTTGGAGTCATTAAAACTATTTTTTCAACCACTCCACAAATTTCTTGTTAACAAACTATAGTTTTGGCAAGTCGGTTAGGACATCTACTTTGTGCATGACACAAGTAATTTTTCCAACAATTGTTTACAGACAGATTATTTAACTTATAATTCATTGTATCACAATTCCACTGGGTCAGACGTTTACATACACTAAGTTGACTGTGCCTTTTAGTCAATTGGAGGTGTACCTGTGGATGTATTTTAAGGCCTACCTTCAAACTCAGTGCCTCTTTACTTGACATCATGGGAAAATCAAAAGAAATCAGCCAAGACCTCAGAATATTTTTTTGTAGACCTCCACATGTCTGGTTCATCCTTTGGAGCAATTTCCTAACGCCTGAAGGTATCACGTTCATCTGTACAAACAATAGTAGGCAAGTATAAACACCATGGGACCACACAGCCGTCATACCGCTCAGGAAAAAGATGCGTTCTGTCTCCTAGAGATGAATGTACTTTGGTGCGAAAAGTGCAAATCAATCCCAGAACAACAGCAAAGGACCTTGTGAAGATGCTGTACACAAGTATCTATATCCACAGTAAAACGAGTCCTATATCGACAGCAAGGAATAAGCCACTGCTCCAAAACTGCCATAAAAAAGACTACGGTTTGCAACTGCACATGGGACAAAGATCGTGCTTTTTGGATAAACGTCCTCTGGTCTGATGAAACAAAAATAGAACTGTTTGGCCATAATGACCATCGTTATGTTTGGAGGAAAAAGGGGTTTGCTTGCAAGCCGAAGAACACGATCCCAACCGTGAAGCACGGGGGTGGCAGCATCATGCTGTGGGGGTGCTTTGCTGCAGGAGGGACTGGTGCACTTCACAATATAGATGGCATCATGAGGAAGGAAAAGTATGTGGATATATTGAAGCAACATCTCAAGACATCAGTCAGGAAGTTAAAGCTTGGTCGCAAATGGGTCTTCCAAATGGACAATGACCCCAAGCATACTTCCAAAGTTGTGACAAAATGGCTTAAGGACAACAAAGTCAAGGTATTGGAGTGGCCATTACAAAGCCCTGACCTCAATCCTATAGAAAATGTGTGGGCAGAACTGGAAAAGCATGTGCGAGCAAGGGGAGGCCTACAAACCTGACTCAGTTGCACCAGCTCTGTCAGGAGAAATGGGCCAAAATTCACCCAACTTATTGTGGGAAGCTTGTGGAAGGCTACCCGAAACGTTTGATCCAAGTTAAACAATTTAAAGGCAATGCTACCAAATACTAATTGAGTGTATGTAAATTTCTGACCCACTGGGAATGTGATGAAAGAAATAAAAGCTGAAATAAATCATTCTCTCTACTATTATTCTGACATTTCACATTCTTAAAATAAAGTGGTGATCCTAACTGACCTAAGACAGGGAATTCTTACTAGGATTAAATGTCAGGAATTGTGAAAAGCTGAGTTTAAATGTATTTGGCTAAGGTGTATGTAAACTTCCGACTTCATCTGTAGGTTATATTGTGAGAGACAGAGGTAAGTTATTTTGTAAAGATATAGTACCGAGAGACAGTTAGAGGTAGGTTATATTGTACAGAGAGACAGTTAGAGGTACCATCGGGTTCTTGGTCACCTCCTTGACCAAGGCCACTGTGTTCTTGGGGACCTTCAATGCTGCAGATAGTTTTTGTTACCCTTCCCCAGATCTGTACCTAGACACAATCCTGTCTCGGAGCTCTACGGACAATTCCTTGGACCTCATGGCTTGGTTTTTGCTCTAACATGCACTGTCAACTGTGGGACCTTATATAGACAGGTGTGTGCCTTTCAAAATTATGTCCAATCATTTGGTTTTACCACAGGTGGACTCCAAATCAAGTTGTAGAAACATCTCAAGGATGATGAATGGAAACAGGATGCACCTGAGCTCTATTTCGAGGGTCTGAATACTTATGTAAATAGGTATTTCTGTTTTGTATTTCTAAAAACCTGTTTTCGCTTTGTCATTATGGGGTATTGTGTGTAGATTGCTGACAATAAAATAAAAAAAAATCCATTTTAGAAAGAGGCTGTAACGTAACAAAATGTGGAAAAAGTCAAGAGGTCTGTATACTTTCCGAAGGCACTGTAAATCTGAGAGACAAGGTTTGAATATTGCTGTCCATCAATGATTCCCAACAAAATGTACTGAGCTTGAGACATTTTGACAAAGAAAATGGATATATGTTGCCCCAAGAGTTGTACAAAGTTGGTAGAATCCTTTTTTATTGAATATTAAAACATACAATCTACCTGCAGTGAAGCCGCTCAACATTCACATTACATTCAGTCATCTTGCAGACACTCCCACCAAGAGACACCCACAGCAGCAACCAGGGTCAAGCCCACCGCCCAAGGGCACGTTGACAGATCTCCCACCAAGTCAAATCTTGGACCCAAATCTGAATGAATCATTTGATGAATGAATCATCATCTGATCTGAATAAATCAAAATTATTCATAGCTGTAATGGCTGTCAAAGGTTCTTCCACCAAGTATTAACTCTGAGGTGTGAAGTCATACAGAATCAACACATCTTAATTTCTATCATTTTTGTGAGGAAGTGAGAAAGTTACAGATGCACAAATATCATGTTAATAAAGCTGTCTGTTGTCCCTCTGCTGTTAGGCCGTGTTGTTATGTGTGTATGTATCTTTCAGCATGTTATTGTCATAACTTAGCTTTTCCAAAAAAACATGCAATCCTTTTTTCAGCTCTTTCTATTTTATCCAAGGCTATACTAGTGATGCTAGCAATAACTCAACACCCTACAAACTGTCCTTTCCTGTTTCTCTTTCACTTGTTATTTGCCAAACAAAGACACAAACATTGTTTTTCTCAGTGATGATGAAGTCACTGGATGCATCCCAAATGGCACCCTATTCCCTATATAGTGCACCGCTTTTGCCCAGAGCCCTATGAGCCCAAGTCAATGCATGCATTACATAGGGAATAAGGTGCCATTTTGGACAGATCATTTGTTTGTGGGATCTAGTATCTAGTATAGGCTGGTTTGTTTACCCTTAGCATTGGACACACGCACACACGCACACACACAGTACGAGCAGATTATAAACCCACTGGAATATTGGCCAACCTTCCTCATGGCATCTGATTTAAAATCTGTGAAGATTAATGAACAAACCACACACTCAGTAACGCCCAGATGCACCAATATGTAATATCATCAAGAGATTAGAATACATTCATTTGCTGGAAACCAAAGAGGAGAACGGAATAACAACAATAATAATTATTATTATTATATGAAGAAGAAGAAGAAGAAGAAGAAGAAGAAGAAGAAGAAGAAGAAGAAGAAGAAGAAGAAGAAGAAGAAGAAGAAGAAGAAGAAAAAAAAGAGATGTAGATCATTTTGCTGAAGCTGCATTATGTAGTTTAGGCTACAATTATCTGGTCATAATTATTTAGGAAAACATTGTTTGGCCGCTCTTTATAAATGCTCAGTTCATCATCATTTGACAACATGTATATGCTGTTGCTATGTCAGTACAACAATGCCCAGTGCTACCACTCTTCTGACCCCTCCAGACCAGCCAGGCTCACCCAGAACCCAGGACAGTCCTACCCAGGCCCAGGGCACTTCCAGTGGGCTAGGTCTCAGATCCATCAGTGCTTAGACTCCCTCTATGGTAGTTATGTACCTTTATACATAAGTCAGGGTGAGTGTGGAGACAACTTTATGTTCTAATTCCACCCCTGCATCAGCACATGCACACGTGGATGCAGACATAGGCAAATGTATGTGCACCCACGCGCACACACACACACACACACACACACACACACACACACACACACACACACACACACACACACACACACACACACACACACACACACACACACACACACACACACACACACACACACACACACACACACACTCCCCACCATCTACTAATTAGGAACTAATTATCCAGGCAAGTGTAAACAATCACAGCAGCTGGCTGTGAACGTGACATTAGCACTAATGACCTTGAGCTCTGCATGTGAGACACTGTTCTGAGTCTGTGTGAGACGCTGTGAAATTCTGTGAGACTGGGTTTCAATCAGGAAGAGGAAGAGATGGGCTCTCCTTTTGCCACAGTGCATCATCACTAAACATACCATCCAGTTTGATCCATCACACATTGTGTGTTTGCTGGCGTGTGATGTCTGGAGCCTGTGTTGTAGCGAGTTCTCTGTGCTGCTCGCTGCTTGGTTGGATTAGACTTGCAGATTGGCTCTCCACCACACTGTTTGGAGAAGATTAAATGAGAACGTTTGTGTCTCCTAGAGTGGTTGTGTACTCTTCCTAACCTGCTGATTATATGTGAGTGCTTGAACATCTGATTGTGTTTATGCTTCACACAAATCCCACCATCCCTCTCTCTGCTGCCCTGCGCAGTTATGTGCTTTCTCCATTGATAATGAATGTAGAACTGTGGCTTATTTCATCTGAGGCGCTGCGCTCAGATACAGTCTTCCAGATATAATGCATAGATCTGTACTCAATTCTCTATTCTACAAAATAGAGGATTTTAGCTGTTGTTGGTGATGTATTTCTATGTGAATTGCCATATTGGATGACTAGCATGGGCAGATACTCTGCTGCTTAATTAATCTACAGGAGACCAACCACCCCACACGACCCAACCCAGATACCCACCATGCCTCTCCCGCTGTCACAGAGAGAGAGAGAGAGAGAGAGAGAGAGAGAGAGAGAGGGAGTGAGAGGAGAGAGACAGAGAGAAAGAGAGAAAGAGAGAAAGAGAGAGGGGGAGAGAGGCTGAATGTCAATTCCAGGTGTCCCAGAATTCATTGTGTTCTGCAGTCGCTCCACTCACCACTAATTAATATCTTAATTTGTTGGCTCATTGGCGCCATTAATTGTTTTCAAGTCGCTTTATTGGCTGCCTGAGAGGCGGCAGAGTGGGAGGAAGAGACTTATTGGCCCATGCAGGTCACTCTTTAGAACAGTAGCTCTCTCTCTCTCTCTCTCTCTCTCTCTCTCTCTCTCTCTCTCTCTCTCTCTCTCTCTCTCTCTCTCTCTCTCTCTCTCTCTCTCTCTCTCTCTCTCTCTCTCTCTCTCTCTCTCTCTCTCTCTCTCTCTCTCTCTCTTTACCTCTCTCTCTTTACCTCTCTCTCTCCACTCACATTCATACAGTGCTGTTCCTCACCAGTCACTCCAAGTCTACTGACAACACACAGAAAGCTATGACTGCAACTCCTCTCCTCTGGGACTCCTCTTCTCTCAACTTCTCATGGGTAGTGTAGTTCAATGATGCTGTAGTGTATCAGTCCGGTTTCTATGTTTACAAGGTGAAATGACATGTTTCTCCAAGGTGAAAGTAGACGGTTCTCCAAGGCAGTTACAGAACATAACTGTACTCTCTACACTTGTGTGCTATTTTAGTTTGCCACTCATATCATAAATAAATTGGCTCTAAAATCCCCCTCCTCCCTTCTCGTCTCTTTCATCAGTGTAAAGTGTATTTCTTAGATCCTGATGAAGTCTTCTGAGCACTCCCCAAGACATCTTAACACATCTTGCCTCCCTCCTATCACAGCACTGTTCTACTGCTGTTCTCGTACAACACATCTTGTCTCCCTCCTATCGCAGCACTGTTCTACCGCTGTTCTCCTACAACACATCTTGCCTCCCTCCTATCGCAGCACTGTTCTACTGCTGTTCTCCTACAACACATCTTGCCTCCCTCCTATCACAGCACTGTTCTAATGCTGTTCTCCTACAACACATCTTGTCTCCCTCCTTTCGCAACACTGTTTCTCTGCTGAGAAATGAAGGGAGAAGAAAAAGCATACAGTGCCTTGCAAAAGTTGTGTGTGTGAGAGAGAGAGAGAGAGAGAGAGAGAGAGAGAGAGAGAGAGAGAGAGAGAGAGAGAGAGAGAGAGAGAGAGAGAGAGAGAGAGAGAGAGAGAGAGAGAGAGAGAGAGAGAGAGAGAGAGAGAGAGAGAGAGAGAGAGAGAGAGAGAGAGAGAGAGAGAGAGAGAGAGAGAGAGAGAGAGAGAGAGAGAGAGAGAGAGAGAGAGGTGTTTATTTGTAGGACTGTTTCTTCCCCATCTTACATACAGTGCCTTGCAAAAGTATTTATACCCCTTGGCGTTTTTCCTATTTTGTTGCATTACAACCTGTAATTTAAATAGTTTTTTATTTGGAATGCATGTAATGGACATACACAAAATAGTCCAAATTGGTGAAGTGAAATGAAAAAAATAACTTGTTTCAAAAAATTCAACAACAGAAAAAAGGTGGTGTGTGCATACATATTCACCCCCTTTGCTATGAAGCCCCAAAATAAGATTTTGTGCAACCAATTACCTTCAGAAGTCACATAATTAGTTAAATAAAGTCCACCTGTGTGCAATCTAAGTGTCACATGATCTGTCACATGATCTCAGCATATATACACCTGTTTTGAAAGGCTCCAGAGTCTGCAACACCACTAAACAAGGGGTACCACCAAGCAAGTGACACCATGAAGACTAAGGAGCTCTCCAAACAGGTCAGGGACAAAGTTGTGGAGAAGTACAGATCAGGGTTGGGTTATAAATAAATATCTGAAACTTTGAACATCCCACAGAGCACCATTAAGTCCATTATTAAAAAATTGAAAGAATATGGCACCACAACAAACCTGCCAAGAGAGGGCCGCCCACCAAAACTCACGGACCAGGCAAGGAGGGCATTAATCAGAGAGACAACATAGAGACCAAAGTAACCCTGAAGGAGCTGCAACGCTCCACATCGGAGATTGGAGTATCTGTCCATAGGACCACTTGAAGCTGTACACTCCAAAGAGCTGGGCTTTACGGAAGAGTGGCCAGAAAAAAGCCATTGCTTAAAGAAAATAATAAGCAAACAGGTTTGGTGTTCACCAGAAGGCATGTGGGAGACTCCCCAAACATATGGAAGAAGGTACTCTGGTCAGATGAGACTAAAATTGAGCTTTTTGGCCATCAAGTTAAAGTACAAAAGGGAAAATAAATACACATAAATATTGTATTTACAATCGTGTTTGTTCTTCACTGGTTGCCCTCTTGTGGCAACAGGTCACAAATCTTTGTGGGTCTAATATGGTCATACATTTGGCAGGAGGTTAGGAAGTGCAGCTCTGTTTCCACCTCATTTTGTGGGCAGTGTGAACATAGCCTGTCTTCTCTTGAGAGCCAGGTCTGCCTACGGCGGCCTCTCTCAATAGCAAGGCTATGCTCACTGAGTCTGTACATAGTCAAAGCTTTTCTTAAGTTTGTGTCAGTCACAGTGGTCAGCTATTCTGCCACTGTGTACTCTCTGTTTAGGGCCAAATAGCATTCTAGTTTTCTCAGTTTTTTTGTTAATTCTTTCCAATGGTGTCAAGTAATTATCTTTTTGTTTGCTCATGCTTTGGTGTTGGGTCTAATTGTGCCTGTCCTGGGGCTCTGTGAGGTCTGTTTGTGTTTGTGAACAGTGCCCTGGGACCAGCTTGCTTAGGGGACTCTTCTTAAGGTTAATCTTATGTGGTCCTCTGTAGCTCAGCTGGTAGAGCACGGCGCTTGTAACGCCAGGGTAGTGGGTTCGATCCCCGGGACCACCCATACACAAAAATGTGGATAAAAGCATATTATATTATCTCTCTGTAGGTGATGGCTTTGTTATGGAAGGTTTGTGAATCGCTTCCTTTTAGGTGGTTGTAGAATTTTTTACGTCTCTTTTCTGGATTTT
Source organism: Coregonus clupeaformis (assembly GCF_020615455.1). Classification (NCBI taxonomy): domain Eukaryota; kingdom Metazoa; phylum Chordata; class Actinopteri; order Salmoniformes; family Salmonidae; genus Coregonus; species Coregonus clupeaformis. Next base: position 17,329,238 of record NC_059192.1, on the reverse strand, counting down.
GATAATTAGTGGGTATCGAACTAATTCTGCTGCTGTTGACCCTCCTTGGTTGGGGACAGAAGCACCACATCATCAGCAAACAGTAGACATTTGACTTCAGATTCTAGTAGGGTGAGGCCGGGTGCTGCAGACTGTTCTAGTGACCTCGCCAATTTGACATTTGCTGAGTACATTGTTTTCACTGAAGAAAAGTCTGCTGTTAATGATAATGCAGAGAATTTTTCCCAAGGTTGCTGTTGACGCACAAGGTTGCTCTCTCTCTCTCTCTCTCTCTCTAGCTCTCTTTCTCTCTCGCTCTCCGAGCACCACACCACTTCAAAAGGAAAAGGCAATTCATTTCCCATCCTTTGGCAATGAAGTGGCATTTGTTTAACATCTGTTCTGGCTCAGGTGCCTGAGTGAGCAAATAAATTATATGGAGTAAGAAAGACAACTAGGGAGAGAGGGGGATGAGTGACCCCTGAGTGACCCCTGCCAGGTACTGTGGCTTTTTAAGAACCCCAGGACCCCGCTCCGTCTCAGCCTTGGCTTGGCAAAGGCCATTCTGCCTTTTCAACAATGACAGCATTCTTTTTGCCAGGACAATGCATCACAGGAGCTCATTTGGCTCCAATCTTTTTCTCAACTTTTCTTGATGAGAAAGCAGCAGGTAAGAAAGAACAGGAACAGGACACCCATGCTAATTAGCTAGCCTGCTGATCTTTAGCCTGCTGTTCTCTAGCCTGCTGTTCTCTAGCTGCCCTGCATTCAGGCTCTCAACTCCCTGCGAGCACTTGAAGGCTTATCAGAGTCGTATACGCGTCCGCACAGCTTGTAAAAAAATATTAAAAGTAATCTATGTGGCTGAAATGTAGCTTTTCAACCTGCTCCGTGTGTGTGTCCGTTTGTGCGTGCATGCGAGTGTGTGTGAGTTGCATGTGTGTTGCGGTTGTGGGGTGCATAGTGACATCTGATAGGGTGTCAATCAGTGTTGTGTCTCTTGTCGTGATGCTATTGGTGTTGACACAGTGGTGACAGGGGCCTGACCCGTTGGCTGTGACCTTCAGGTGTGATAGCAGAGCAAGAGAGCAGGGTCTCTGTCTCTCTTTCACAGCCTCTCTGCTTCTCTCTCTGTCTGTCTGTATGTCTGTCTGTCTGTCTGTCTGTCTGTATGTCTGTCTGACTGACTGTCTGTCTGTCTACTGTCTGACTCTCTGTCTCTGTCTCTCTCCCTCTCTCCCCCTCATCTCTTCATCCTTCCTCACTTCAGTCATTCTGACCAACCACTCCATCTAATGCCAGAGGTCCATGTCATGAGATCAGGGGGTTTGGTAATCATTCCATTCCATAACCGAGCAGGAGGTGTTTCTAACAATTACCTTTGCGTCACCCCGCCTACACACTAATGGTACAGTCCTTGGGGTTGCTGTTAGTAAGCTCTACATAGGTCTATTGGATTGAAACATTCAGAGACAAAAGAGTGTAAATTGAAGGATGGGTGCAACCCTTAAATCACCTCTGCAAATCACCCCTCCTACACACTGTTACAATCCTTGAGACTGCTGTTAGTCGACCAAACAGAGGCCTATGGTAGGTACCATTCAGAGACAGGAGGAGGGAGACAGTTAGGTAAAGGATGGGTAAGACCTTTCATCACATGAGCGATGAGGACCTGTTCCGCCCGGAGACAGAATGCAGGGTTTTGATGGATGGCCCTGGATTGGCCAGCAGTGGATCTTTTTGCAGCGTCATTAAGCGGCTGTTTGTAGGACCAATAAAAAAAGCCCAGTGCCCCCTGTGTTCATTCATCACCACAGTGTTCATTCACTTAGTGCTTCTGCTGGCTCATTAGGAATGTAGTGGTGTAACACTGTGGTGTCATGTAGGAGGACTGAGGATAGGGAGCGCTGTGGGGAAAGGGGATGGTATAATATTCCAAATGTGACCGACCGGCTCCATTCGGTCTTATGTAGCATGGTGTTTTTACATTGGATAAAAGTAGAGACTCAGAGCTAGAAAACTGTATATCATACACTGCAAATGAGGAACAATGGGGAAGTAATTGTGCTTTGAAAGTTGATAAAGCCCACTTTTGAGAAAATGTCCCTTGAATGTTTTGGTACACCTACTGGAGAGCTCTTCTTTGTCTGCACCCATTCAGCATCGTTCACACCCTCTGAAGCCTTATCCCCACCCATCTCTTTAAGGATTCACATGTGAGGCCATGTGCTAAACAGAGTGAGTATGGTAGTGTACTAAACTACCAAAGATTTCAAGACTAAAGGCTGGTTTAGACTAGGTCTATCGACATGTCTGTAGACAGTTGTCACAGTGACATCATGAACATTATATTGTCGTCCGACATCAAACTTGTCGTTGTCGTTATGAAAAAGTATAAACACAAAAATTACAGACTGCATGTTACCATCTCTGGTAAACACAAATCAAAGTTTATTTGTCACATGTACAGGATACAGAAGGTGTAAACGGTACAGTGAAATGGTTACTTGAATAGTGGAGTCGTTTGTTTAGACATTTAGATAGATAGCTAGCTAAACAATGAACCATAATCCCAACTCATAGCGTTACTACCCTGCATGAATCTGCAGGTAGTTAACCAACTATGTTCAATGTTAGCTAGCTATCTAATATTAGGCTATAAATAGCAATGCAAATGTCTCTGAGATACATATAATATTACTACACTGATCATACACATAACATTAGCTATTGAGCCAGCCAGCTAACGTTAGCTAGTTAGCTAACAGTACGCTTGAACTTAAAATCAAAACAACTTTCTGACCATATTAGAAACATATAATATCTGAAAATGTAGCTAGCTACACTCTCTTACCTGTATACATGGATGAACGCTTCTCCCTCTCTGTCATGGATGCCATGGTTGCCCTTAGTTTGCCCTTCTGTTTGTTCTCTTTTTGACTCCCTCCGCACATTTGCAATCAAATGCCAGAATCTTCTCTATCTCTTTAGCTATCATACTATGCTTCCATCTGGCATTCCACTGATTTAAAAACTCGGTCCTCCAGAAAGTGGAGAGCATTAGAAACACTTTTGCAGTTCTTCGTGATATCTTTAAAAAAAAAGCTGTATTAGGAAGGATTACCTACACATACTGAGCAGCTCATGTTATAGACAGAAGTGTTCTACATTGCGTGTGTGTGAGGTGGTGCTGGATAATAATGGGGATCTGAGAAAAGCAATTTGTGATAATTAAATATCCCTGGTCATGGTCATGGATTGGGATAGCAAATGCCACACACAGACATGCATGCATGCACATACACACACACACACACGTACACACATACACACTCACACAAACCCACTGCGGAAGACTAAGACAGGAGAGAAACAGAGAGAGGGGTTTGTGAGAGAGAGTAGAGGAGGAGTGGACACAGATTAGAGAGGTTAGCTCATAGATCAAGTAGAGAGAGAGTAGAGGAGGAGTTGACACAGATTAGAGAGGTTAGTTCATAGATCAGGTAGAGAGAGAGAGTAGAGGAGGAGTTGACACAGATTAGAGAGGTTAGTTCATAGATCAGGTAGAGAGAGAGAGAGTAGAGGAGGAGTGAACACAGACTAGAGATGTTAGCTCATAGATCAAGTAGAGAGAGAGAGGAGGAGAGGACACAGATTAGAGAGGTTAGCTCATAGATCAGGTAGAGAGTGAGAGTAGAGGAAGAGAGGACACAGATCCCTCTCTCCCTACTTACATCTCTCCCTCCCTCCATCCCTCTCCTGTCTCTCTCCTATCTCTCTCCTATCTCTCTCCCTTCTCTCTCCTCTCTCTCTCCTCCTCCCTCTCCTCCTCCCTCTCCTCCTCTCTCTCCTACTCTGTATCCTCCTCCTTCTCCTCTCTCTCCTACTCTCTCTCCTACTCTCTCTCTATCCTACTCTCTCTTCTACACTCTCTCCCCTACTCTCTTTCTCTCCTACTCTCTCTCCTACTCTCTCTCTATCCTACTCTTTCTCTCTCCTACTCTCTCTCCTACTGTCTCTCTCCTACTCTCTCTCTCTCCTACTCTCTCTCTCCTACTCTCTCTCCTACTCTCTCTCTCCTACACCCTCTCCTACTCTCTATCTCTCCTACTCTCTCTCCTACTCTCTCTCCTACTCTCTCTCCTCCACTATCTCCTACTCTCTTTCATACTCACTCTCCTACTCTCTCTCTTACTCTCTCTCTCCTCCTCTCTATTCTACTCTCTCTCTCCTACTCTCCCTCTTACTCTCCATCTTCCTACTCTCTCTACCACTATCTCCCTCTCCTACTCTCTCTCCTACTCTCTCTCTTATTCTCTCTCATACTCTCTCTCCTACTCCACTCCTACTCTCTCTCTCCTACTCTCTCTCTATCCTACTCTCTCTTCTACACTCTCTCTACCACTCTCTTTCTCTCCAACTCTCTCTCCTACTCTCTCTCTCTATCCTACTCTTTCTCTCTCCTACTCTCTCTCCTACTCTCTCTCTCCTACTCTCTCTCTCCTACTCTCTCTCCTACTCTCTCTCTCCTAGTCTCTCTCCTACTCTCTCTCTCCTACACTCTCTCCTACTCTCTCACATACTCTCTCTCTATCCTACTCTCTCTCTCCCACTCTCTCTCCTAATCTCTCTCTCCTACTCTCTCTCCTACTCTCTCTCTTACTATCTATCTCTCCCACTCTCTCTCCTACTCTCTATCTCTCCTACTCTCTCCCACTCTCTCTCCTACTCTCTCTCTCCTACTCTCTCTCCAACTCTCTATCTCTCCTACTCTCTCTTCTACTCTCTTTCCTACTCTCTCTCTCTCACCTACTCTCTCTCTCTCCTACTCTCTCTCCTACTCTCTCTCCCTACTCTCTCTCTCTCCTACTCTCTCTCTCCTACTCTCTCTCCTACTCTATCTCTACCCTACTCTCTCTCCAACTCTCTCTCTTACTCAATTTCTCTCCCACTATCTCTCCTACTCTCTCACTCCTACTCTCTCTCCTACTCTCTCTCCAACTCTCTATCTCTCCTACTCTCTCTTCTACTCTCTCTCACTCCTACTCTCTCTCCTACTCTCTCTCCTACTCTCTCTCGTCCACTATCTCCTACTCTCTGTCATACTCACTCTCCTACTCTCTCTCTTACTCTCTCTCTCCTCCTCTCTATTCTACTCTCTCTCTCCTACTCTCCCTCTTACTCTCCATCTTCCTACTCTCTCTACCACTATCTCCCTCTCCTACTCTCTCTCCTACTCTCTCTCTTATTCTCTCTCATACTCTCTCTCCTACTCCACTCCTACTCTCTCTCTCCTACTCTCCCTCTTACTCTCCATCTCTCCTACTCTCTCTCCGACTCTCTCACCTACTCTATCTCTCTCCTACTCTCTCTCCTTCTCTCTCTCTTACTCTCTTTCTCTCCCACTCTCTCTAATACTCTCTCACTCCTACTCTCTCTCCTACTCTCTCTCCAACTCTATATCTCTCCTACTCTCTCTTCTACTCTCTCTCTCCTACTCTCTCTCTCCTACTCTCTCTCCTACTCTCTCTCTCTCTTACTCTCTCTCCTACTTTCTCTCTCTCTCCTGCTCTCTCTCCTATTATCTCTCTCCTACTCTCTCCTGCTCTCTCCCTCTACTACTGTCTCTCCTTCCCTCTCTCTTACTCTCTATCTGTCCTACTCTCTATCTCTCCTACTCTCTCTCCTACTCTCTATCTCTCCTACTCTCTCTCTTACACTCTCTCCTACTCTCTCTCTCCTAGTCTCTCTTCTACTCTCTCTCCTACTCTATCTCTCCTACTCTCTCTCCTACTCTCTCTCTCCTATTCTCTCTTCTACTTCTCTCTCTTCTACTCTCTCACCTACTCTCTCTCCTACTATCAATCCCTCCTACTCTCTCTTACACTCTCACCTACTATCTCTCTCTCATGCTATCTATCCTACTCTCTCTCCTACTCTTTATCTGTCCTACTCTTTCTCTCTCCTAATATCTATTTTACTTCTCTCTCTCCTACTGTCTCTCCTCTCTCTCTCTCTTTCTCTCTATCTCCTCTCCTCTCTCCTCTCCTCTCTATCTCCTTTGTATTTGTCAAAAGAGGAGGGGGGACAAGGTCTTGTACATCTTGCTAGTAGGGCTGCTGCTTTCCGGTTTCTGTTTATTCAAAGGTTGCTTTATGGACCGGAAAATGTGGTTTGGAGAGGGGTGGCAGGTCTTGTATTACAGCAGGTTGGGGGATTAGGTTTAAAGAAAGCTTTATTTTTGGTTGATAGTAGCCAGATTTCTAGGGAGGGAGTACCTCCGTTTTACAGAGGCCTTCTTAGGGTGTGGAGCATTATGAAGGTGTCCAGACGAACGTCAGCGGAGTCAGTGCATTGGCTGTTGGAGGAACCTCTGGTGTATGGGGCAAGACTGGATTGTACAACTGCAGCTGTTCCATATTTCTCCAAGATTCTTGTGAAGGGAAAAATCATCAACTTAAAACAGTTAATGACCATGGCTGGGCCCGCATTAATGGATGGAAGACGGGTGGCTGAACATTTGGGGGTGAGGTCGGAAAGGATTGTCGGACAACTGCTGGGAAGCTGCAGGAAGGCTCTGTCAGCAGAAGAGTGGGGTATGCTGAATAGTCACAAGAAGAAGGTACAAGATGAAAACGTCTCATTTCCAAGACTAGGGATTACACCCAATATCCCAGAGTCAGAAAGAAAGCCGTTATTACTGGATTTGAGAGGGTTGGAAGAGGTGGGTTTGGATGAGGTGAATGGGAAAGACTTACAGTGGGGAGAACAAGTATTTGATACAATGCCGATTTTGCAGGTTTTCCTACTTACAAAGCATGTAGAGGTCTGTAATTTTTATCATAGGTACACTTCAACTGTGAGAGACAGAATCTATAACAAAAATCCAGAAAATCACATTGGATGATTTTTAAGTAATTAATTTGCATTATATTGCATGACATAAGTATTTGATCACCTACCAACCAGTAAGAATTCCGGCTCTCACAGACCTGTTAGTTTTTCTTTAAGAAGCCCTCCTGTTCTCCACTCATTACCTGTATTAACTGCACCTGTTTGAACTCGTTACCTGTATAAAAGACACCTGTCCACACACTCAATCAAACAGACTCCAACCTCTCCACAATGGCCAAGACCAGAGAGCTGTGTAAGGACATCAGGGATAAAATTGTAGACCTGCACAAGGCTGGGATGGGCTACAGGACAATAGGCAAGCAGCTTGGTGAGAAGGCAACAACTGTTGGCGCAATTATTAGAAAATGGAAGAAGTTCAAGATGACGGTCAATCACCCTCGGTCTGGGGCTCCATGCAAGATCTCACCTCGTGGGGCATCAATGATCATGAGGAAGGTGAGGGATCAGTCCAGAACTACACGGCAGGACCTGGTAAATGACCTGAAGAGAGCTGGGACCACAGTCTCAATGAAAACCATTAGTAACACACTATGCCGTCATGGATTTATAAATCCTGCAGCGCATGCAAGGTCCCCCTGCTCAAGCCAGCGCATGTCCAGGCCCATCTGAAGTTTGCCAATGACCATCTGGATGATCCAGAGGAGGAATGGGAGAAGGTCATGGGGTCTGATGAGACAAAAATAGAGCTTTTTGGTCTAAACTCCACTCGCCGTGTTTGGAGGAAGAAGAAAGATGAGTACAACCCCAAGAACACCATCCCAACCGTGAATCATGGAGGTGGAAACATCATTCTTTGGGGATGCTTTTCTGCAAAGGGAACAGGACGACTGCACCGTATTGAGGGGAGGATGGATGGGGCCATGTATCGCGAGATCTTGGCCAACAACCTCCTTCCCTCAGTAAGAGCATTGAAGATGGGTCGTGGCTGGGTATTCCAGCATGACAACGACCCGAAACACACAGCCAGGGCAACTAAGGAGTGGCTCCGTAAGAAGCATCTCAAGGTCCTGGAGTGGCCTAGCCAGTCTCCAAACCTGAACCCAATAGAACATCTTTGGAGGGAGCTGAAAGTCCGTATTGCCCAGCGACAGCCCCGAAACCTGAAGGATCTGGAGAAGGTCTGTATGGAGGAGTGGGCCAAAATCCCTGCTGCAGTGTGTGCAAACCTGGTCAAGACCTACAGGAAACGTATGATCTCTGTAATTGCAAACAAAGGTTTCTGTACCAAATATTAAGTTCTGCTTTTCTGATGTATCAAATACTTATGTCATGCAATAAAATGCAAATTAATTACTTAAAAATCATACAATGTGATTTTCTGGATTTTTGTTTTAGATTCCGTCTCTCAGAGTTGAAGTGTACCTATGATAAAAATTACAGACCTCTATATGCTTTGTAAGTAGGAAAACCTGCAAAATCGGCAGCGTATCAAATACTTGTTCTCCCCACTGTATATAGGGGGTGTGTCAAGGTTTTGCATAAAGATAAATTGAAAAATAGAAAAGACACTCCATGGAGGGTAAAATTGGGCATTGATGACAAGGTGAAGCCTGCATGGAGAGCACTGTACAATCCACCGTTACAAAAGGGTACTGGGGATATGCAATGGAGGGTTTTGCATGGCATCATTGCAGTTAATGATTTTGTATCTGTTATTAACTCAGATGTTGGAGATGGATGCCCTTTTTGTAATATAAAAGAAACCATTTTTCACTGTTTTATGGAGTGCGAGAGGATAAAACCTCTCTTGGAAATGCTGGCGTCTTTGTTTAAAGCTGTAGGGGAGATTTTCAATAACACTGTTTTTATTTTGGGGTTTCAATATAGTAAGCATCAGAAAAGAAAATGTCAACTGTTAAATTTTATTTGGGGACAAGCTAAGATGTCAATTTTTCTGAGTAGGAAACATAAGATAGAAACGGGATATGGGCAGGATGTAAGATGTGTTTTTAAAGGATTAGTGAAAGCAAGAATAAAAGTGGATTTTGAGTTCTTCTCAGCTGTAAAAGATCTCCCATTGTTTGAGGAGAAGTGGGCTTACGAAAGAGCGGTTTGTTTTGTGGAGGAGGGGAAACTATTTTTTGTTGATGAAATGAGTTGAATGTATATGTTCTTTTGTATTTTTATTTATTTTATTTAGGAATTACATTTGTTTTCATTTCTGAAAAGGCAGTGTGCCATTATTTATGTTAACACTTGAGTATAAAATAAAGGTTTTATAAAAACTCAAACTCTCTTTCTTCTGATCACTCTCCTAATCTCTCTCCTACTCTCTCTCCTCCACTATCTCCTACTCTCTCCATACTCTCTCTCCTACTATCTCTCTTACTCTCTCTCTCCTTCTCCCTATTCTACTCTCTCTCTCCTACTCTCCCTCTTACTCTCCATCTCTCCTACTCTCTCTACTACTATTTCCCTCTCCTACTCTCTCTCCTACTCTCTCTCCTACTCTCTCTCTTACTCTCTCTCGTACACTCTCTCCTACTCCTCTCCTACTCTCTCTCTCCCACTCTCCCTCTTACTCTCCATCTCTTCTACTCTCTCTCCGACTCTCTCACCTACTCTTTTTCTCTCCTACTCTCTCTCATACTATCTCTCTCTCCTACTCTCTCTCTCTCCTAAGTTCTCTCCTACTCTCTTTATCTCATACTCTCTCTCCTACTCTCTCTCTCTCCAACTCTCTCTCCTACTCTCTATCTCTCATACTCTTTCTCTCTATCCTACTCTTTCTCTCTCCTATTATATCTACTTATCCCTCTCTCTCCCACTCTCTCTCCTACTCTCGCTACTACTCTCTCTCTCTCTCTCTCTCTCTCTCTCTCTCTCTCTCTCTCTCTCTCTCTCTCTCTCTCTCTCTCTCTTACTCTCTCACCTACTCTCTCTCCTACTCTCTCTCTTACTCTCTTTCTCCTGATCACTCTCCTAATCTCTCTCCTACTCTCTATCTCTCCTACTCTCTCTCCTACTCTCTCTCCTCCACTATCTCCTACTCTCTCTCTCTCTTACTCTCTCTCTCTCCTCCTCTCTATTCTACTATCTCTCTCCTACTCTCCCTCTTACTCTCTATCTCTCCTACTCTCTCTACCACTATCTCCCTCTCCTACTCTCTCTCTTATTCTTTCTCCTACTCTCTCTCCTACTCCTCTCCTACTCTCTCTCTCCTACTCTCCCTCTTACTCTCCATCTCTCCTACTCTCTCTCCGACTCTCTCACCTACTATATCTCTCTCCTACTCTCTCTCTTACTCTCTTTCTCTCCCACTCTCTCTCATACTCTCTCACTCCTACTCTCTCTCCTACTCTCTCTCCAACTCTCTATCTCTCCTACTCTCTCTTCTACTCTCTCTCTCCTACTCTCGCTCCTACTCTCTCTCTCCTACTCTCTCTCTCTCTCTCTCTCTCTCCTACTCTCTTTCCTACTCTCTCTCTCCTATTCTCTCTCCTACTCTCTATCTCTCTCCTAAGCTCTCTCTCTCTCTCATCTCTCTCTCTCTCTCTCTCTCTCTCTCTCTCTCTCTCTCTCTCTCTCTCTCTCTCTCTCTCTCTCTCTCTCTCTCTCTCTCTCTCTCTCTCTCTCTCTCTCTCTCTCTCTCTCTCTCTCTCTCTCTCTCTCTCTCTCTCTCTCTCTCTCTCTCTCTCTCTCTCTCTCTCTCTCTCTCTCTCTCTCTCTCTCTCTCTCTCTCTCTCTCTCTCTCTTACTCTCTTCTATTCTACTTTCTCTCTCCTGCTCTAAGTGTAGCATGACTGATCCTTCCAGTGAGTGTGGGCATACCCTGACTGGAAACTGGCATTGTGCATACCACGGGCACACACAACCGGGCACACACACAATTAAGTGTTCAGACACGTTTGCATTAGAACACACACAAACACAGAAACAGATACAAAAACACACACAGACACACACAGACACACACACACACACACACACACACACACACAGACACAGACACACACACACAGACACAGACACACACACACACACAGACACAAACACACATAGACACAGACAAACACACACACACACCCTGCCCCGGCCTAGACCCTCCCCAGTTACTGCCAGCATAGCGTGCGCCAGTGGAACACCACATAACACTAAGGCGTTTGACGCTAGCTTACTGAACTGAACAAAAACCTCCCAGTGAATACGAGGTTTAGACATTATCACTGTCTTTGTTATATATCTCCCTCCATTCTTCCCCCTCATACTCTCCCTCCATCCGTCCTCCCCCTTTTCTTTCTATTACTCTCCCTCTATTCTTCCCCCTCATACTCTCCCTCCATCCGTCCTCCCCCTTTTCTTTCTATTACTCAATTAAATGTAAGGGCTTTATTGTTATGGGAAACGTATGTTAACATTACCAAAGCAAGTGAAGTAGATAATAAACAAAAGTGAAATAAACAATACAAATTAAATATAAACATTACACTCAGAAGTTCCAAAAGAATAAAGACATTTCAAATGTCATATTATGTCCATATACAGTGTTGTAAAGATGTGCAAATAGTTAAAGTACAAAAGGGAAAATAAAAAAAACATAAATATGAGTTTTCATCCATATTCTTCGTAGCTGTCTATTTACCACCACAAACCGATGCTGGCACTGACCGCACTCAATGAACTGTATACGGCCATAAGATCAAATCGTACTACACCGGCTCCGACGCTCGTTGGATGTGGCAGGGCTTGCAAACTATTACAGACGACAAAGGGAAGTACAGCCGCGAGCTGCCCAGTGACATGAGCTTACCAGATGAGCTAAATTACTTCTATGCTCGCTTCGAGGCAAGTAACACTGAAACATGCAGCTGTTCAGCTGTTCCGGACGACTGTGTGATCACGCTCTCCGTAGCCGATGTGAGTAAGACCTTTAAACAGGTCAACATTCACAAGGCCGCAGGTCCAGACGGATTACCAGGACGTGTACTCCGAGCATGTGCTGACCAACTGACAAGTGTCTTCACTGACATTTTCAACCTGTCCCTGTCTGAGTCTGTAATGCCAACATGTTTCAAGCAGACCACCATAGGTAACCTGGCTAAATGACTACTGACCCGTAGCACTCACGTCTGTAGCCATGAAGTGCTTTGAAAGGCTGGTCATGGCTCATATCAACTCCATTATCCCAGAAACCCTAGAGACACTCCATTTTGCATACCGGCCCGATAGATCCACAGATGATGCAATCTCTATTGTGCTCTACACTGCCCTTTCCCACATGAACAAAAGGAACACCTATTTGAGAATGCTATTCATTGACTACAAATCAGCGTTCAACCCCATAGTGCCCTTAAAGCTCATCACTAAGCTAAGGACCCTGGGTTGAGAGCTTCAAGTTCCTTGGTGTCCACATCACCAACAAACTAACATGGTCCAAGCACACCAAGACAGTCATGAAGAGGGCACGACAAAACCTATTCCCCCTAAGGAGACTGAAAAGATTTTGTATGGGTCCTCAGATCCTCAAAAGGTTCTACAGCTGCACCATCAAGAGCATCCTGACTGGTTGCATCACCACCTGGTATGGCAACGGCTCGGCCTCCGACCGCAAGGCACCACAGAAGGTAGTGCGTACGGCCCAGTACATCACTGGGGCCAAGCTTCCTGCCATCCAGGACCTCTATACCAGGCGGTGTCAGAGGAAGGCCCTAAAAATGGTAAAAGACTCCAGCCACCCTAGTCATAGACTGTTCTCTCTGCTACCGCATGGCAAGCGGTACCGGAGCGGCAAGTCCAAGAGGCTTCTAAACAGCTTCTACCCCCAAGCCATAAGACTCCTGAACATCTAATGAAATGGCTACCCAGACTGTTTGCATTGCCCCCCCCTCTTTTACATGTACATATTACCTCAATTACCTCGACTAACCGGTGCCCCCGCACATTGACTCGGTACCGGTACCCCCGTATATAGCCTCGCTATTGTTATTTTTACTGCTGCTCTTTAATTATTTGTTACTTTTATTTCGTATAATCTTATCTTGTATTTTTTGGGGTGATTTTTTTGTATTCTTTATTAAAACTGCATTGTTGGTTAAGGGCTTGTAAGTAAGCGTTTCACTGTAAGTGAACTGGTGTATTCGGCGCATGTGACAAATACAATTTGATTTGATTTGAACTGTGTACTTTCTGTTTAGGGCCATATAGCATTCTAGTTCCCTCCGTTTTTTGGTTAATTCTTTCCAATGTGTCAAGTAATTATCTTTTTATTTTCTCATGATTTGGTTGTGTCTAATTGTGTTGCTGTCCTGGGGCTCTGCGGGGTCTGTTTGTGTTTGTGAACAGAGCCCCAGGACCAGCTTGCTTAGGGGACTCTTTTCCAGGTTCATCTTTCTGTAGGTGATGGCTTTGTTATGGAAGGTTTGGTCATCGTTTCCTTTTAGGTGGTTGTAGAATTTAATGTCTCTTTTCTGGATTTTGATAATTAGCTACCCGCCTAATTCTACTCTGCCTGTATTATGTGGTGTTTTACGTTGTACACAGAGGATATTTTTGCAGAATTCTCCAAGCAGAGTCCCATTTTGTGAATTATTCGTTGGTGAGCGGATCCCTGACCTCACAACCATAAAGTGCCACACTGTCTTTTTACAATCTTTATTTTCCTCCTCTCTTCTTCCTCCTCCTCTTCCTCCTCCTCCACCTCCTCCTCCTCCTGTTCCTCCTCCTCTTCCTCCTCCTCCTCCTCCTCTTCCACTTCCCCTTCCTCCTCCTCTTCACCTCCTCCTCCTCCTCCTCCTCCTCCTCTTCACACCTTCCCCCTATTCCCCCCCTTTTTCTCTATCTCTCGCTCTGCTCTTCCTTCTACTCATTCAGGCAGGGCATGTGAGCTCTATTCAGTGGTGATAACAAATGGCACCTGAAATAACACCTCATTATTAGCTAATTACAGATTAGGGCTGTTCGGGAAAAGGATTTGTGTGCACCCCGTCCTTTCTACATTGTACTCCCTTTGACCCTCCTCTCTTTTAACCACCAGACCCCTGCTGTTGCAGCTCTGCTAATCTAATTCAGCTTGACATGAGCCACGCATAGGAGACCCCTACTGTGTTACTGAGAACAAAAATTTGATTTATTTGTATCCAGTTAGTGTTTTGTGTAAGGTGAGGGGTCGGAGAGATAGCATGTTTTCTCAGTAATGCATAGAGCTAACAGCCCTATAGAACATTGTCACACACAAACACAGACACACACATACACACACACACACACACACACACACAAAGAGCACATTAACTAAACAATAAACTAAAGAGCCTTGTCCTTGTATGGAAGGTCACATAGCCTAATGCTTGCTGGCATTACTGCGACATCATGTCATACTCTTTTGTTCCAGACAGCATCTGATACATGGACTAAACATACTGAGACAGACGGGCGCTGTTTCACTCGCTCTGATGATTTCTCCAGCGTGTTCAGCCTCTTGCAAATTGACAGAAAATTCAGAAAACACAGAGAGATGAAAATAAAATATGTATTGGTCAAATATTTGAGGAAGCCTGGTTCCCTTGGCATCCATGAATATATCCCACTGCAACAACAGCCCAAGTGCTGGAAAATAATATGTTGGCGAGGAATGTCCAGAATATTTTGGTCTCATTCATTACGCCGGTGAAGGCAGTTGTGCCTGGATCCACGTTGTATCTAATATCCCTAGCGAATTGAGGTTGATCATCTGTTGTTGTCTGCTTGATTTACAGCAGGGTCTCATTAGATTTAACCAGGGGCACAACTTTGGTTTTAGAAGTGGGGGGAAAATAATTATAATTATTTATTTTTTAAATGGTCCAGCCTACCTGACCGCTAGGAGGCATCCGCATGTTCCTAAAGCACATCGTTGCCTCGTTTTGTATCACATTCCAATGATAAAACTGGGGGGGACAAAAATTCAATTTCAGAATGTGGGGTGGACATGTCCCCCACATCCCCAGTGAAAGTTGCACCCCTGGATTTAACAGAGAAAGCATCAAGGTAATGAATTCATGTTTTCATATGTTTTGTGCCTCGGATTGTCTACTGTGCGCAATTGTGTAGGATAGATTATTGCGCAATACCCAACGCTATTCCTATTAATTATTCTGGCTATAATGACAACAAATTGCACAATATAATCTGGTAATGAAATATCACGACAAAAACATTTTGCTTTCCATGTCAAACCTGCAATTTTAAACAATACAAGGGTCTTGAAGTAGCCTACTTGAACTTGAATTTGGAGATCAGAAATTCAAATACTGGAATAGGCCTACCTTGAAAATCTGAAATGTCCTCAATTTGGTGTTTGAAAAGTCCTTATTAAACGTAATTATTGTAGCCAATTTATAAGTTCTCCTGCTCCCTTAAAATTATCTGTGATTTCATTTTCGATCAGTTTTTGTGAGAGATGTGAGAGATGTTATTTTTTTTTTCGCCGTTTCTGTTGCACTACTCAGTTTCGGTAGAACCACGTGCGGTTATTATGAGGACGACAACATCAACTTGGCTTTCCATACAAATCCTTCCATTAAAAAGGAACATGGTTAATGCTAGCACTATTCATGGCTTAATTATGTGTGCCTGCGAAAGATTCATGCAATATATTTAGTCAGGCAATGTCCACATTATTCTCACGTATTTTAGAATGTGTAAGAATCATTTGAATATCAAGGCCTTAAAATTTGAATTATTCCTAAAGTGGTAATGGCCATCATGCTTAGTTCTATATTAGGCTCTGTATGTACAATTATATAAATTATACAATTGTATAACATTGTGGTCCTTGAAAATTACAAAGTGTTTTAAAAAGTCCCTGAAAGTCCTTGAATTGTACTTGCCAGTGTCTCCATGAACTTCTTAAAGAATGTATAGTCCTAGACATACAGTGGGGAGAACAAGTATTTGATACACTGCAGATTTTGCAGGTTTTCCTACTTACAAAGCATGTAGAGGTCTGTAATTTTTATCATAGGTACACTTCAACTGTGAGAGACGGAATCTAACACAAAAATCCAGAAAATCACATTGTATGATTTTTAAATAATTAATTAGCATTTTATTACATGACATAAGTATTTGATCACCTACCAACCAGTAAGAATTCCGGCTCTCACAGAGCTGTTAGTTTTTCTTTAAGAAGCCCTCCTGTTCTCCACTCATAACTTGTATTAACTGCACCTGTTTGAACTCATTACCTGTATAAAATAAACCTGTCCACACTCAATCAAACAGACTCCAACCTCTCCACAATGGCCAAGACTAGAAAGCTGTGTAAGGACATCAGGGATAAAATGGTAGACCTGCATAAGGCTGGGATGGGCTACAGGACAATAGGCAAGCAGCTTGGTGAGAAGGCAACAACTGTTGGCGCAATTATTAGAAAATGGAAGAAGTTCAAGATGACGGTCAATCACCCTCGGTCTGGGGCTCCATGCAAGATCTCACCTCGTGGGGCATCAATGATCATGAGGAAGGTGAGGGATCAGCCCAGAACTACACAGCAGGACCTGGTCAATGACCTGAAGAGAGCTGGGACCACAGTCTCAAAGAAAACCATTAGTAACACACTATGCCGTCATGGATTAAAATCCTGCAGCGCACGCAAGGTCCCCCTGCTCAAGCCAGCGCATGTCCAGGCCCGTCTGAAGTTTGCCAATGACCATCTGGATGATCCAGAAGAGGAAAGGGAGAAGGTAAAGTGGTCTGATGAGACAAAAATAGAGATTTTGGTCTAAACTCCACTCGCCGTGTTTGGAGGAAGAAGAAGGATGAGTACAACCCCAAGAACACCATCCCAACTGTGAAGCATGGAGGTGGAAACATCATTCTTTGGGGATGCTTTTCTGCAAAGGGGACAGGACGACTGCACCGTATTGAGGGGAGGATGGATGGGGCCATGTATTGCGAGATCTTGGCCAACAACCTCCTTCCCTCAGTAAGAGCATTGAAGATTGTCATGAGCCTCTCACTCCACCGGGTTACCACCTTTAGTTTCTTCCACTCTGCTCACCACTCTCTCTACTCAGCCTAACTAGCTCCACCTGTCCCTGCTCTGCTCTGCTCTAATTACTCTGCCAGCTGCGCTGCATTACCCACTACCTCTCCCAGTATTTAAGGCCCTGTCTTTCAGCTCTCCGGGGTCAGATCGTCTGCAAAGCTCACACCGGAACCTGTTTGCTCGCGCTTCTGGCTCACCCTGGTTTTGTGACCCCGGACCTGCCTGGTTTTTGGATACTCTTCTGCCTCAGGAGATCCAGACCTGCTTCTGCCATTACGACTCCTGACTACTCTTCAATCCCGGTAACTCTGACCAGCCTTCTGCCTTGCTACTACGTATTTTGGATTTCCCTTGAACTGTACTGCTGCCTGGTTTCATTCCGCCCCGTTGTGTCTGTGTTTCCTCCCCCCCCCCCAGGACTTCTGGACCACCAACCACCGGCGTCATCGGACGCATCGCTGCCACTGGGGGGAGGCACAGACCCAGCACATCGGACGGGATAACCCCTGGAGCCTTCACTCACTCCCTACATCCTTTTCCCCTTAAGTTTAAATAAACTTTCTGGTGTGACGCAATTGTGGTCCTCTTGTCGTCTGTCTGAACCGTGACAGTACGATCTGACCATCATGGACTCAGCGCACACTTCCCCCGACATGGAAACCGAAGAGCCTGAGCAACCCACCGCCATGCAACGCCTGGAACACACTGAGAGAGAGCTAGGCCGCATGAGCGGCGTCATCTCCTCTCTGCTTCAGGTCGGCCACCAACAGCATCAGCAGTTCCAGCAGCACCAGCAGCAGTCCCAGCAGCAGCAACAACAACTCGCCATGATCATTCAACTCCTCACCAACCTGACCCCAGCCAGTCTGCCCACCAGCCCTGCCCCCGAGTTACCTGCCCCGGTCATTGCAGCCGCTGCTCCGGAACCCAAGATTGGAAACCCCGAGCGGTTCAACGGCGATTCAACCCAGGTCCGGCCATTCCTGACTAGCTGCCGACTTCAGTTCTCCTTGCAGCCAAGGACCTTCGCCACGGAGGGGGCTAGAGTTGGGTATGCCATCACTCACCTGACGGGCCGAGCTCGACTCTGGGGAACAGCAGAGTTCGAACGTCAAACCCCCGCATGTGCAACCTTCGACCTGTTTGCTGAGGAGATGCTGAAGGTGTTTGACCTGGATTCACCAACCGCAGAGGCGTCTCGTGAACTGTTCAGTATTCGACAAGGCAGACGTACAGTCGCAGACCATTCCATCGACTTCCGAACCCTGGCTAGACGAAGTTCTTGGAACACACCATCGTTGGTAGGACGCGTTCTTCCATAGTTTGGCTGACTATATCAAGGACGAGTTGGTCTCCCATGAACTGCCTTCCACTCTTGATGAAGCCATCGCACTGACTGTCAGGATCGACAGAGGGATACAGACCCGTCGTCGTGAGAGGGGGCGCCAAGGTCCACCTACTACCGGCATTCGGAGAGATCCGACTGGGCTCCTGTCATCTACTGCCACTCACCCAGGTCAGCTTGATCAGTCTGAGCCTATGGAGATTGGGCGAGCCTCTCTCACTCCTGCAGAGCGCCAGCGACGCTTCACCTCAAACCTCTGTCTCTATTGTGGAGGTGACGGACATCGTGTGGTAACCTGCCCTTTAAAGGGCCGAAGCTCACCGGGCATAGGGGGAGTCCGGTTGAGTTCAATGACCATCCAGTCCTCCGACCGCAAACCCCTGCTGCAAGTTCACTTCCGCCTCTCTGACTCAACTCACACCCTGGCTGCTCTGGTGGATTCTGGCGCCGAAGCCAACATAATGGACATCAAGCTGGCACGCCAACTGGGACTGGAGAACCTCCGTTTGACACCTCCTATTCCTGCCCGGGCACTGGACGGACACTTACTCGGATCGGTCACTCATGTCACGGCCCCGGTCTCGATGGGTCTGTCCGGAAACCATCAAGAAACTATCCAGTTTCACCTGCTCCCCTCTCCAGGCCAACCCCTCATCCTGGGTTACCCATGGCTCCGCCCGGCACAACCCTCAGCTCGACTGGGTGACCGGGGTGATCAGGGGAGTGGGGAGAGGACTGCCACCGAACCTGCCTGCTTGCCGCCGCACTACCCCTCGGCCAGTACCTACTAACTCCGCTCCTGACCCCTCCAAGGACCCTGTGTCGATTCTGCCAAGTCCCTGCATCGTTGCAGCTCTGACCTGGGCTGTTGAGGAACAGGTGCTGGAGGCTCTCCGTAACCAGCCAGGTCCCAGCACTTGCCCAGCTGACCGCCTTTTTGTCCCCCGAAGACCTGAGGTCCCAGGTCGTTCAGTGGGGACATGACTCCCCGCCTAGCTTGTCACCCTGGCTCCACCCGCACTTACAACCTGCTCGCCCAGAGGTTCTGGTGGCCCTCTCTGAGGAAGGATGTACGGGAATTCGTCCAAGCCTGCCCCATCTGCAACCAACACAAGTCGTCCTGCCAGCCCCCAGCCGGATTGCTGCAGCCCCTGCCTGTGCCCAGGAGTCCGCTGGTCCCTGCTGCGCCTTGTCCTCCTCCTCCACGGCTCGTCGATGGTGGTCTGGTTTACACCGTCCGCCGCCTGCTTCGGTCCAGACGGAGGGGTAGGGGTCTCCAGTACCTCATTGACTGGGAGGGCTATGGACCTGAGGAAAGGACCTGGGTGCCAGCTAGTCGGATTGTGGATAGGACTCTCATCACCGCTTTCCACCAACGGCATCCTGATCAACCTGCAATCCGTAGGGGGCCGCCCCAGAGGGGTCTCTAACCGTCCTGCCCGCTCGGCTTCCTGTCCTGTGCCTGATCCGGTCTCGGGACCTGTCCCATCTCCCGACCACGGCCCTCCGGCTTCCTCCGAGGATGAGGACGTTCACTCGGACCGTTCGGAGGAGTTCTAGCCCTCCTCCGGCTCCCCTCCTCCCGCCCGGCGTGGTGTTGCTCTTGGGACTTCTGGGGCCGTCCCTTGGGGGGGGGGTTCTGTCATGAGCCTCTCACTCCACCGGGTTACCACCTTTAGTTTCTTCCACTCTGCTCACCACTCTCTCTACTCAGCCTAACTAGCTCCACCTGTCCCTGCTCTGCTCTGCTCTAATTACTCTGCCAGCTGCGCTGCATTACCCACTACCTCTCCCAGTATTTAAGGCCCTGTCTTTCAGCTCTCCGGGGTCAGATCGTCTGCAAAGCTCACACCCGGAACCTGTTTGCTCGCGCTTCTGGCTCACCCTGGTTTTGTGAC
This sequence comes from Coregonus clupeaformis, assembly GCF_020615455.1. Lineage (NCBI taxonomy): Eukaryota > Metazoa > Chordata > Actinopteri > Salmoniformes > Salmonidae > Coregonus > Coregonus clupeaformis. The sequence continues at coordinate 17,309,134 of NC_059192.1, read as the reverse complement.
CCCGGACCTGCCTGGTTTTTGGATACTCTTCTGCCTCAGGAGATCCAGACCTGCTTCTGCCATTACGACTCCTGACTACTCTTCAATCCCGGTAACTCTGACCAGCCTTCTGCCTTGCTACTACGTATTTTGGATTTCCCTTGAACTGTACTGCTGCCTGGTTTCATTCCGCCCCGTTGTGTCTGTGTTTCCTCCCCCCCCCCCAGGACTTCTGGACCACCAACCACCGGCGTCATCGGACGCATCGCTGCCACTGGGGGGAGGCACAGACCCAGCACATCGGACGGGATAACCCCTGGAGCCTTCACTCACTCCCTACATCCTTTTCCCCTTAAGTTTAAATAAACTTTCTGGTGTGACGCAATTGTGGTCCTCTTGTCGTCTGTCTGAACCGTGACAGAAGATGGGTCGTGGCTGGGTCTTCCAGCATGACAACGACCCGAAACACACAGCCAGGGCAACTAAGGAGTGGCTCCATAAGAAGCATCTCAAGGTCCTGGAGTGGTCTAGCCAGTCTCCAGACCTGAACCCAATAGAAAATCTTTGGAGGGAGCTGAAAGTCCGTATTGCCCAGCGACAGCCCCGAAACCTGAAGGATCTGGAGAAGTTCTGTATGGAGGAGTGGGCCAAAATCCCTGCTGCAGTGTGTGCAAACCTGGTCAAGACCTACAGGAAACGTATGATCTCTGTAATTGCAAACAAAGGTTTCTGTACCAAATATTAAGTTCTGCTTTTCTGATGTATCAAATACTTATGTCATGCAATAAAATGCAAATTAATTACTTAAAAATCATACAATGTGATTTTTTGGATTTTTGTTTTAGATTCCGTCTCTCACAGTTGAAGTGTACCTATGATAAAAATTACAGACCTCTACATGCTTTGTAAGTAGGAAAACCTGCAAAATCGGCAGTGTATCAAATACTTGTTCTCCCCACTGTATGTTGTTGTTATGATGGAGTTATGGGACAATTTGCATATATTCGCTTGTATCCCTCTAAGTACACATGTGGAACTGCATGGAAATTTGTTTCAAACCATTCTTAATTATTTATAGAAGGACCTTATACATTATATATGTAACCACATAATGATAAGGCAGTCATATGTCATCACCATTACAGAGAAATGTCATCATACTTAATGTCTCCAGACATGCAAACACGACATGCAATGGAAATATCATCAACCATGGTAGAAGTTTGTCTGAGGTACTTAACAACTTAACTGCCTGCCTACCTGCCTACCTGCCTACCTGCCTACCTGCCTACCTGCCTGCCTGCCTGCCTGCCAGCCTGCCAGCCTGCCAGCCTGCCAGCCTGCCAGCCTGCCTGCCTGCCTGCCTGCCTGCCTGCCTGCCTACCTGCCTGCCTGCCGTGTGTGTGTGTGTGTGTGTGTGTGTGTGTGTGTGTGTGTGTGTGTGTGTGTGTGTGTGTGTGTGTGTGTGTGTGTGTGCTATGGGGCCTATATTCACCCCTCAGCCTCTGTGTTATCCCAGTGAACATTGTTTTATAGCTTCAGTATTTCAACAGTCAGGGGCAACCAGTGGACACACCCCATCCCTGTGGTTTGGGTTGGTCAGGTTGCTTGTGTATATACTGTGTGTGTGTGTGTGTGTCTTCATACAGCTCCCTCTGTCCTCCCCCCCTCCTTCTGAATGTTACAGTAGATTTTCCAGTTTGTTCCTACAAGACCCCACTCCTCATATCAGCTGTGAGCAGAGTGTTTCTGAGTAGTTGGTTGATGTGTAGTTTGTTAGTGGGGATGTTCCAGGGCTTTAGCCATGTGATCCTGACACGCGGGACCTGTCTTAGCCTTTATTGTCTCAGTATTGCAGGATTTGATTTGCTCTCATAAACATAATGGCATAATTTGCTCAGAGCATGCAGCGATGCACAGAGCCATCTCGTCCGCAAGAGAGGCTTTTATTTCTGGATCTTCAGGGAAATTAAACCTGCTTACCCACACACGTCTGAGGGAGATACACACACAGATACACTCTCTCTCACAAACACACACACACACACAAACACACACACACAAACACACACACACACACACACACACACAGACAGACAAACATAATTTTGTGCTCTCGCTCTGTGACACACACACTAACAGTCTCTCTCTCTCTCTCCTATACCCCACACACTTACAGTACGTACACACATACACACATATGCCACAAACACACGTCCATATTAAAGTTCTTCTTTCCAAGGAGGCAGTGTTTCATCACCGTGTTGTTCTGCGTTGACGTTATTAGGGAGAGGAGCGATGGCTCTGGGGTGAATGATAAAGGTGGGAGTGCGCACCGAGAGCTGAAAGGTTAGCCAGCAGATTTATGAGCCTGCGTCCTTCTCCAGCGAGGCCATTAAAGAAGGGAGACGACTTTAATGTTTTACCTTTCTGATTTATGGTGTCAAGGCCTTCCTATGTTATCCCCACAGTGAAAGGTGGGAGGGTGGATGGTCAGTGGTGTATCAAGGACTTCCTATGTTATCCCCACAGTGAGAGGTGGGAGGGTGGATGGTCAGTGGTGTATCAAGGACTTCCTATGTTATCCCCACAGTGAGAGGTGGGAGGGTGGAGGGTCACAACAATGGACTGACTGAGCATCTTAGCATCAGAGATGATGATGGTTGCAAGGAAAAAATGCTGGATGCATTGGGCTCTTTCTCAATTCCTTACGTCGTTTCTCATTGCCTCCCTCTCAAAACGCATCAAATGAGACGGTCTGAGGGGAGGGACCTTGGATCATACTCTGTCTGAGAAGGAGGTGAGGAGAGAAGACGCAAGGAATAGAGTAAAGACACGTTGAGAAATAGCCATGGTGTATTGGTGGTGTGTTGGTGGTGTGTTGGTGGTGTGTTGGCAGTGTGTTGGCGGTGTGTTGGCGGTGTGTTGGTGGTTCGTCTGGCCACTAGGGGTCCTTGGTGTCTCCCAGACGCTACACCCCCACTTTGACCCAGTATTCTGCACACTCCAGGGCTATGGGGGCTCTGGGACACAGGGCTTTAGGCTGTAGTGATGTGAACCAGGGGGGCTTTGTAGGGCCAACAGGATGCAGGAGGGATTAGTAGCCAGACCCACTGCCTCATAGGAAATGTAGTTCTATAGAGAGCTATGGAGAGCTGATCCAACCCTCCCACAGAACGAATAGGCCTGTCAGTAATACGCTGGATCCAGGCCAAAGGGGATGTGAGTGTGTACTGTGGTGTGTGTGTTTCTTTGTTTCTGTGGGTCTTTGTGTGTTATAAACAGAAGACGAAATGTGTGTGTGCATGTGTGTGTGTATGTGTCTGGGCAGTGGATGATCAGTGTCTGTTAGTGTGTGTGTATCTGTTGGCAGAGTGTATGAAGAAGGAGGGCCTGCTTGGCTGTAGGGAGCTGGGGCCTGGCTATGAGTGTCTCAGTTGGACAGTTACCTGGACACACTCAGACATGGCCAGGCCACTGGGCTAAATAATGACAGGCCCTGGAACAGATTTCACACCCAGCACACAGACAGGGCCAGGCCACTGGGCTAAATAATGACAGGCCCTGGAACAGATTTCACTCCCAGCACACAGACAGGGCCAGGCCACTGGGCTAAATAACCACAGGCTTCAGAACAGTTAAGCTTTACTTTGATTTGAGTGTATTGGGTATATGTTGTAAAAGTGTTAAATATTACTTGTTAGCTATTACTGCACTGTCGGAGCTAGAAACACAAACATTTCGCTACACCCACAATAACATCTGCTAAACAGGTTTATGTGACCAATACATTTTATTTGATTTGATTTGAGATCTCAAACCAAGTGGGAGTCCTTAACAGCCTAGCCAGACCACCAGCAGAGCAGCCCTCCAACTGATGTACAGTACCAGACAAAAGTTTGGACACACCTACTCATTCCAGGGGTTTTTCTTTATTTTCACACAGGAGATACTGCCAATGTTTGGCTATGGAGATTGCATGGCTGTGTATGTATGTAACCTAGTGGCTGGGAGCTGTGCTGTGCTGTGCTCCTGTGGATGAGCTGAGACTGAGAGAGCTTGTCTGTTACTGGCAGCCACTGGAGGCCTGCTGGGAACCATATGGGGAGTCAGGAGGCCCAGTTGGATGGGTCTTACTGTAGACTAGCTACTCACTGATGTGACTCTCCTCCCACTGAACTTACCGTTAGAATATGCCCCAATGTACTCTCATAGAATGGAACCTACATGAGATGCAATGCAGTATGTGTGTTTGTGTGTGTCTACCATTGCTTTCCAACTCCAGACATTTTAATCAGCACTCCAACACTTGTGAAGAAGTGCATATTAAGGAGAGAGCAAAGGTGAAAGGAATGACAACTTTTGGAAATGAGAGAATCTGTTCTATTATTGATGTTAACCCTAGGGCAAGCATTTATATATGTTAGTGTTCTCATTAATGAAAGAGTAGCTTTAATTGACTGCCCAGTGAATTAAACACCCACCCACAAATATACAGCGGTATAGTACTGGGTGTTAACTCTGAACTCAATGAGACTCAGACCCAGAGTGCGCTCCTTTGACCACTGTGCCACGGCAGTTCACAATTCTCTAGTAAGAAGGGAGAGTACTTGATGGTACTTGATGGAAACAGTGCATTGTTTTTAGTTATTTTGTTTTAAGCCTTCCCCAAGCCGTAGCCCTAACCTTAACCACTCGGAATTAATACCTAAACCAAACCCTTTGAGTTGTTTCTATTTTAACCCTGTAACCACACGGAATTAACGCTGTAACCACACGGAATTAACGCTGTAACCACACGGAATTAACGCTGTAACCACACGGAATTAACGCTGTAACCACACGGAATTAACGCCGTAACCACACGGAATTAACGCTGTAACCACACGGAATTAACGCTGTAACCACACGGAATTAACGCTGTAACCACACGGAATTAACGCTGTAACCACACGGAATTAACGCTGTAACCACACGGAATTAACGCTGTAACCACACGGAATTAACCCTGTAACCACACGGAATTAACGCTGTAACCACACGGAATTAACGCTGTAACCACACGGAATTCACGCTGTAACCACACGGAATTAACGCTGTAACCACACAGAATTAATGTATAAAAAATTGACATTCATCCATAATACGGCAAATTCCGAAGTGAAACTACGAGATCAGGTTGAGGAGAAGACCTCTCTCTGTAACCCTAGAAACTATGGTTGCAAAATTCCTGGAACTGTCAATAAAATCATTGGTTTTCCTGAAATCCAGGTTGAAGGAGCAAATAAGAAGGAAATCCAGAATCTTCCAACCAGGATTTATTGAACGTTCCTGGAATTTTGCAACCCTACTAGAGAGCCTTTAGATTTAGCATGTACAGATGAGCTACACATAGCCACTTTCATCAGACACTAATTGCTTTGTTGTGTGTGCAGACATGAAACCTTGACTGTGGTTGGGTTGGCTCGCACGTGTCTGTGTGTGTGTGTGTGTGTGTGTGTGTGTGGTTGGTTGGTGGGAGTTTGTATTCATGAGAACTGACTTGGAACATCCAACCCCTAGCACTCTTCCCCTCTCTCTCTCTCTCTCTCTCTCTCTCTCTCTCTCTCTCTCTCTCTCTCTCTCTCTCTCTCTCTCTCTCTCTCTCTCTCTCTCTCTCTCTCTCTCTCTCTCTCTCTCTCTCTCTCTCTCTCTCTCTCTCTCTCTCTCTCTCTCTCTCTTTCCTACCTCTGGAACAGTGGCTTACTCCATTCATCCATCCCCTCCCTAGAAAGTACTTACATTGTGAATCAAAACTCCAAATAATAATTATAATAATAATAATAATAATAATAATAATAATAATAATAATAATAATAATATATCATATCCATGCAATATCCAACACAATGTCAGTATTATATCCACAACATCAATCCAAGTCCAGCTGGATACTGGACAACCACATGTTCTCACAGGCTGAAGGTCCCCACATTGCTCTCTACAGTACATGTCCCCACATACCCCTACATGTGCCCACATACCCCTACATGTGCCCACATACCCCTACATGTGCTCACATATCCCTACATGTGTCCACATACCCCTACATGTGCCCACATATCCCTACATGTGCCCACATACCCCTACATGTGCCCACATACCCCTACATGTGCTCACATATCCCTACATGTGTCCACATACCCCTACATGTGCCCACATATCCCTACATGTGCCCACATACCCCTACATGTGTCCACATATCCCTACATGTGCCCACATATCCCTACATGTTCCCACATAACCCTAAATGATCCACATACCCCTACATGTGCCCACATACCCCTACATGTGCTTACATACCCCTACATGTGTCCACATGCCCTTACATGTTCCCACATACCCCTACATGCTCCTACATACCCCTACATGTCCCCACATACCACTACATGTTCCCACATACCCCTACATGTTCCTACATACCACTACATGTCCCCACATACCCCTACATGTGCCCACATACCCCTACATGTGCCCACATACCCCTACATGTCCCCACATACCACTACATGTCCCCACATACCCCTACATGTGCCCACATACCCCTACATGTGCCCACATACCCATACATGTCCCTACATACCCGTACATGTGCCCACATACCCCTACATGTGCCCAGATACCCCTACATGTGCCTACATAACACTACTGTTGACTCTACAGGCCTATCATTAGCCCCTGTAAAGCAGCCTAGTCTCTTGGTTGTCTAATGAGAGAGCACATAGGAAACGTGTGATACCCACAGAGGAGACGTGTGATACCCACAGAGGAGACCTGTGATACCCACAGAGGAGACGTGTGATACCCACAGAGGAGACGTGTGATACCCACAGAGGAGACGTGTGATACCCACAGAGGAGACGTGTGATACACACAGAGGAAACGTGTGATACACACAGAGGAAACGTGTGATACCCACAAAGGAGACGTGTGATACCCATCAGTGGTCAATGTGTTATGTGGTCCCTAATATTTGTTCTGCCAATTGATCTCTCTCTCTCTCTCTCTCTCTCTCTCTCTCTCTCGCTGTATAAAGACTGGACGTCACTTCATCATACAGCCTACCAGTCTTCTTCTCTGTTTATAAACTGGATGTCACTTCATCATACTGCCTACCAGTCTTCTTCTCAGTTTATGGACTGGATGTCACTTCATCATACTGACTACCAGTCTTCTTCTCTGTTTATAGACTGGATGTCACTTCATCATACTGCCTACCAGTCTTCTTTTCTGTTTGTAGACTGGATTATTTCTTTCTTTATGTTCTCTCCATCTTCCCTCTTTTTTTTTATCTGTCTTACTAATCATACCTGTGTTGGATTGGTGGAGCCAAAATAGGTGTGCAAAATACCAAGCCAATAGATCATTTTGACAGTTTAATTTTAATTATTGATTATTAGTTAATTTGAAAATTATATTATCCAACCATCCAATTAAATTGGTCTATATTTACAATGATCATCAAGCACAAGGTCTTAATTGTAGTACCATCTATCAAGAGTGAGTTATCAGAACCACAAGGGAGTATGATAGTGAGGTGGATTGGAGCTTATTTTATGGAGGTGTGTGTGTGTGTGTGTGTGTGTGTGCACGCCTGTGTGTGTGTGTGTGTGTGTGTGTGGGTGTGTGTGTGTGTGTGTGTGTGTGTGAGTGAGTCTGCGCGCCTGTGTGTGTCTTCCTGTGTGAGTGAGTCTGCGCCAGAAACGTAACTTGCGGAGGGATGGGGGGTCCTGAGTGGCGCAGTGGTCTAAGGCACTGCATCGCAGTGCTAACTGTGCCACTAGAGATCCTGGTTCGAATCCAGGCTCTGTCGCAGCCGGCCGCGACCGGGAGACTCATGGGCGGCGCACAATTGGCCCAGCGTCGTCCAGGGTAGGGGAGGGAATGGCCGGCAGGGATGTAGCTCAGTTGATAGAGCATGGCGTTTGCAACGCCAGGGTTGTGGGTTCGATTCCCACGGGGGGCCAGTATAAAAAAATATATATATATGTATTCACTAACTGTAAGTCGCTCTGGATAAGAGCGTCTGCTAAATGACTAAAATGTAAATGTAAATGTAATGACCCCCCCAATATTAGAGACAGGTCAATTTGACCTTCTCAATAATTAATTTGATTGATAGGAAATTATTTTCCGACTGTAAAGCGCCAGGCAGCTACTGGATTTATGTGTATTTACACCACACAGTGCTACTAATTTCTTCACTTTACGATTGGCTCCCCCCGCCGCTAATTATGCTTTTGGTTTGGCCCGATCCTCAGAGTCATGGTTTGTGGAGGGAAACATTGAGGACAGCTTCTAAGGAGAATGGAGACCTGCAAAATGACCTCTCTTTCGCTCTCTTCTCTTTTCTTAACAAACCGTAAAATCTGTGTGCTAACTTGGAAAATTTAATTCATAAGCACTAATAATAATTATATAGAAAATTATGTTTTTTAAATGGAGAAAGTTAATATTGCCGTGTGAGCCCTATTTCTCAAAGGAGTGGTTTGGTAACGGTTATATTGGGCTCTTTTGTGGTATTATAAACTTTAAAATATCTGGTTTCTAGTAGGCTACATAATTAGATTCAAATAAAGGTGAAATTAAATTTAAAAAAGAGAGAAGGGCTGTTTCTATGAACCTCAGGCAATATGCTCAAGCCTGTTTCTCTCCCCAGTCAGAGGCAGCCTCCCGTCTCACTGACTCTGACCATTGACCAACAGCAGCAACCTATCCTCTTCATTTATGCCAATTTGAGGGCCACAATTGTGGGGGGAAAGCACTGATCATGTTTATGCAACCTAACAATCACCATCAAAGTACTTCTAGAAGCAACTTTAGTTTTTATTTTAGTTTTCAATATTCCAGCACCCTCCCCTGTTTTCAATTCTCCAGCACCCTTCCCCTGTTTTCAATACTCCAGCACCCTCCTCTGTTTTCAGCACTCCAGCACCCTCCCCTGATTTCAATAGTCCAGCACCCTCCCCTGTTTTCAGTACTCCAGCACAACCCCCTGTTTTCAGTGATCCAGCACCCTCCCCTGTTTTAAATACTCCAGCACCCTCCCCTGTTTTAAATACTCCAGCACCCTCCCCTGTTTTCAGTACTCCAGCACCCTCCCCTCTTTTCAATACTCCAGCACACTTCCCCTGATTTCAATACTCCATCACCCTCCCCTGTTTTCAGTACTCCAGCACCCTCCCCTGTTTTCAATACTCCAGCACCCTCCCCTGTTTTCAGAACTCCAGCACCCTCCCCTGTTTTCAGTACTCCAGCACCCTCCCCTGTTTTCAGAACTCCAGCACCCTCCCCTGTTTTCAGTAATCCAGCACCCTCACATGTTTTCAGTACTCCAGCAACTTGGGAGGAAAACAGCACTGAGCCTTTTTCTAAAATGTTTTATGAGATTAGAGAACATATTGGGAGAGATCTTAGACCATTCCTCCATACAGAATATTTCCAGATCCTTGATATCCTTTGTCTGCGCTGATGGACTGCTCTCTTCAATTCAAACTGCATGTTTTCTATGGGGTTCCAGTCCAGAGACTAAGATAGCCATTGTGAAATGTTTATTTTGTGGTCAATTAACAATTTCTTTATGGATTTTGATGTGTGCTTGGGGTTATTGTATTGCTGGAAGATCCACTTGCGGCCAAGTTTCAGCCTCCTGGCAGAGGCAACCAAGTTTTTAACTAAAATGTCTTGGTAGATGGTAAAGTTCATGATGCCGTTGACCTTAACAAGCACCCCAGGACCAGTGGAAGCAAAATAGCCCCATAACATCAGATCCACCACCATTTTTAACAGTAGGGATGAGATATTTTCTGCATATGTATTGTTCTTTTGAAGGCCAAACCCAAATACCTAGTATAATTGGACCAAATTATCAGGAAATTCACCAGAAACAACCATTTCACAACTATTTATTTTTTTGAAATGCCCCCGGACCTAGAAGGGTGCTGACCCCGCAACTCTTGGTCTGCGCGCCTGTGTGTGTGTGTGTGTGTGTGTGTGTGTTTGTGTGTGAATTTGCACACCTGTGTGTGTGTGTGTGTGTGTGAGTCTGCACGCCTGTGTGTGTGTGTGTGTGTGTGTGTGTGTGTGTGTGTGTGTGTGTGTGAGAGTGTGTGTGTGTGTGTGTGTGTGTGTGAGAGAGAGTGTGTGTGTGTGTGTGTGTGAAAGTGTTTGTGCATGCATGTGTGTGTGTGTGTGTGTGTGTGTGTGTGTGTGTGTGTGTGTGTGTGTGTGTGTGTGTGTGTGTGTGTGTGTGTGAGTGTCTGCATGCCTGTGTGTGTGAGTCTGCACGGCTGTGTGTGTGTGTGTGTGTGTGTGTGTGTGTGTGTGTGTGTGTGTGTGTGTGTGTGTATCTGTGTGTGTGTGAGTCTGCGTGCCTGTATGTGTGTGTGTGTATGTGTCAGTGAGTCTGCACGCCTGTGTTTGTAGCATTATACTCAATGTATTCTATAGGGAACATCACCTGCTGGCTTTCTCCCTGTGTCTTCACTGGGCTCCTACGTGTTACACACCTGAGAGAAAAGAGAGTGCTAAACGGAGAGGGTCACAGAGAGAAAATGAAAGAATTTCACGCATTTGTCTTGTTCGTCTTCTATCTATCCCTTTTTGGGCTGGGGGAAGTGATATGCCATGGTCAATCATCCAGACACATAGTGAACACATCTCCAATCCACCAGGTCTCAGCTCTTCTCTCTCTCCTGAATCCCTGTCTGTCACCTGTCTCTGCTACTGCAGGGCAGGCTGTGGCCCACTGTTACTAGTTAAATCAGAGAGTGAGAGCAGTGGAACATGTCCAGATTAACTTGAGTAACATACAAGCATATTCCTGCTATCACACAACCACACTGAACGTGTCTCCCCATACATACAGTCACTGTACATACACACTGTACCAAGGTGTGCTTCTCTCTCTGTTCTTCTGATGCTGTTAAATTATCACCTATGAACATGTGAACCTGTAAGTCTCTCCGTGTGACCAACTCTGTCCCCCTCTCTCTCTCTCTCTCCCGTCCCCCTCTGCAGATGACGTGCCGCCCTACTTTAAGACGGAGCCGGTGCGGACCCAGTTGCACCTGGAGCTTAACAGGCTGGTGTTGACGTGCATGGCAGAGGGGAGCTGGCCCCTGGAGTTCAAATGGATCCGCAATGGCACCGAGCTCACACGCTTCTCACTGGAGTACAGGTGAGTCCTGCCACTATATACTGTAATTATCGCTATAGATCCATAATGTCACTGAGCTCACACACTTCTTACTGGAGTACAGGGAAGGTGTAGCCCACTATATACTGTAATTACCTCTATAGATCCACAATGGCACCGAGCTCACACACTTCTTACTGGAGTACAGGTGAGGTGTAGCCCACTATATACTGTAATTACCTCTATAGATCCACAATGGCACCGAGCTCACACACTTCTTACTGGAGTACAGGTGAGGTGTAGCCCACTATCTCCTCTCTTTAGCCCTGTCAGGCTCATATCCTCACTTCAGCCCTGTCAGGCTCCTTCTCTCTTCAGCCCTGTCAGGTTCCTCCTCTCTTCAGCTTTCCCCTGCTCCTCCTCTGTTCAGCCTCACATTTGCCGCAATGCCACTAACAACCTTTGAACTCCATCAGAGAGAGAGAGAGAGAGAGAGAGATAGATAGATAGAGAGAGAGCGAGCGATAGACAGATCTGTCTAGTTATCTATCTATCTATCTATCTATCTATCTATATATATATATATATATATATATATATATATAATCCTACAGTGTGCCATCACAGCAGCAAGATTTGTGAAATGTTGCCACGCAAAAAGGGCAACCAGTGGTGGACAAACACCATTGTAAATGCAACCTGATCGTGGACTACAGGGAAAAGGGGGGCCGAGCATGCCCCCATTCACGTCGACGGGTCTGTAGTGGAGCGGGCTGAGAGCTTCAAGTTCCTATGTGTCCACATCACTAACAAACTGTCATGGTCCAAACACACCAAGACAGTCGTGAAGAGGGCACGACAATGCCTATTCCCCTTCAGGAGACTGAAAAGATTTGGCATGGATCCTCAGATCCTCAAAAATATCTACAGCTGCACCATCGAGAGCATCCTGACTGGTTGCATCACCATAGCCCGTATATAGTGGGCTACATCCAGGCTCTGCTCTAGCCAGCCGCAACCGGGAGACCAATGGGGCGGCGCACAATTGGCCCAGCGTCGTCCAGGGTAGGGGAGGGAATGGCCGGCAGGGAGGTAGCTCAGTTGGTAGAGCATGGCGTTTGCAACGCCAGGGTTGTGGGTTCGATTCCCATGGGGTATGAAAATTTAAAAGAATAATGTATGCACTAACTGTAAGTCGCTCTGGATAAGAGCGTCTGCTAAATGACGTAAATGTAAATGTAATATGGCACCTGCTCAGCATCCGACCGCAAGGTGCTACAGAGGGTAGTGCGTACGGCCCAGTACATCACTGGGGCCAAGCTTCCTGCCATCCAGGACCTCTATACCAGGCGGTGTCCAGCCACCCTAGTCATAGACTGTTCTTTCTGCTACAGCACGGCAAGCGGAACCGGAGAGCCAAGTCTAGGTCCAAACGGCTCCTTAACAGCTTCTACCCTCAAGCCATTAGACTGCTAAACAGTTAATCGAATGGCTACCCAGAGTATTTGCAATGAACCCATTTTTTACGCTGCTGCTACTCGCTGTTTGTTATCTAAGCATATTAACTTTACCGATACCTATATGTACAGTACATTCGGGAAAGTATTCAGACCCTTTGACTTTTCCCATGTTTTGTTACGTTGCAGCCTTATTCTAAAATTGATTAAATAAAAAATTTTCGTCAACAATCTACACACAATACCCCATAATGACAAAGCGAAAACAGGTTTCTATAAATATTTGCAAATGTATTGAAAATACAAAACAGAAATACCTTATTTACATAAGTATTCAGACCCTTTGCTATGAGACCCGAAATTGAGCTCAGGTGCATCCTGTTTCCATTGATCATCCTTGAGATGTTTCTACAACTTGATTGGAGTCCACCTGTGGTAAATTCAATTGATTGGACATGATTTGGAAAGACACACCTGTGTATATAAGGTCCCACAGTTGACAATGTATGTCAGAGCAAAAACCAAGCCATGAGGTCGAAGGAATTGTCCGTAGAGCTCCGAGACAGGATTGTGTCGAGGTACAGATCTGGGGAAAGGTACCAAAAAAAGGCTTCCTATAGCTGGCCGCCCGGCCAAAATGAGCAATCGGGGGAGAAGGGCCTTGGTCAGGGAGGTGACCAAGAACCCGATGGTCACTCTGACAGAGCTCCAGAGTTCCTCTGTGGAGATGGGAGAACCTTCCAGAAGGACAACCATCTCTGCAGGACTCTGCCAATCAGGCATTTATGATAGAGTGGCCAGACGGAAGCCACTCCTCAGTAAAAGGCACAAGACAGCCCACTTGGAGTTTGCCAAAAGACACCTAAAGAACTCTCAGACAATGAGAAACAATATTCTCTGGTCTGATGAAACCCAGATTAAACTCTTTGGCCTGAATGCCAAGCGTCACGTCTGGAGGAAACCTGGCACCATCCCTACGGTGAAGCATGGTGGTGGCAGCATCATGCTGTGGGGATGTTTTTCAGCTGCAGGGACTGGGAGACTAGTCAGGATTGAGGGAAAGATGAAAACAGCAAAGTACAGAGAGATCCTTGATGAAAACCTGCTCCAGAGCGCTCAGGACCTCAGACTGAGTTGAAGGTTCACCTTCCGACAAGATAACGACGCTAAGCACAAAGCCAAGACAACGCAGGAGTGGCTTCGGGACAAGTCTCTGAATGTCCTTGAGTGGCCCAGCCAGAGCCCTGACTTGAACCCGATCGAACATCTCTAGAGAGACCTGAAAATAGCTGTGCAGCTACGCTCCCCATCCAATCTGACAAAGTTTGAGAGGATCTGCAGAGAAGAATGGGAGAAACTCTCCAAATACAGGTGTGCCAAGCTTGTAGCATCATACCCTAGAAGACTCGAGGCTGTAATTGCTGCCAAAGGTGCTTCAACAAAGTACTGAGTAAAGGGTCTGAATACTTATGTAAATGTGATATTTCCATTTTGTATTTGTAATACATTTTCACAAAAAAATTACAACCAGTTTGTGTTTTGTCCTTATGGGGTATTGTGTGTAGATTGATGAGGGGAAAAAAAAACATTTAATCCGTTCTGGAATAAGGCTGTAATGCAACAAAATATGGAAAAAAGTCAAGGGGTCTGAATACCTTCTGAATGCACTGTACATACAGTATTTCCTCAATTACCTCGACTAACCTGTGCCCCCGCACATTGACTCAACATTGATTCAACTACTTGCACATTGTTACAACATTACCAGTAATATAACCTCTTTCAAAATGTTTGTGAGTGTAATGTTTACTGTTAATTTCTGATTGTTTATTTCCCTTTTGTTTCTTATCTATTTCACTTGCTTTGGCAATGTAAACAAATGTTTACCATGCTAATAAAGCTGTTTGAATTGAATTGAATTGAGAGCGCGAGAGAGGGGGAGGGGACGGGGGGGGTGGAGCGACAGTAGAGAGAGAGAGAGAGAGGGAGTGCTCAACAACCAAGAATTCACAAAATGGGACAAACACCAAATTGAGACTCTGCATGATGACAATTCTGCAAAAATATCCTCTGTGTACAACACCAAATAATGCATGCAGAGCAGAATTAGGCTGATACCCACTAATTAACAAAATCCAGAAAAGAGCCATTAAATTCTATAACCACTTAAAAGGCCTCCTGTAGCTCAGTTGGTAGAGCATGGCGCTTGCAATGCCAGGGTTGTGGCTTCGATTCCCAGGGGGGCCAGTATGAAAAATGTATGCACTCACTAACTGTAAGTCGCTCTGGATAAGAGTGTCTGCTAAATGACCTAAATGTAAAAGGAAGCGATTCCCAAACGATCCATAACAAAGCCATCACCTACAGAAAGCCGAACTTGGAGAAGAGTCGCCTAAGCAAGCTGGTCCTGGGGCTCTGTTCACAAACAGATCCCCCAGGACAGCAACACAATTAGACCCAACCAAATCATGAGAAAACGAAAAGAGAATTACTTGACACATTGGAAAGAATTAACAGAGCAAACTAGAATGCTATTTGGCCCTAAACAGAGAGTACACAGTGGCAGAATGACTGACCCAAACATAAGGAAGCTTTGACTATGTACAGACTCAGTGAGCATAGCCTTGTTATTGAGAAAGGCCGCCGTAGGCAGACCTGGCTCTCAAGAGAAGACAGGCTATGTGCGCACTGCCCACAAAATGAGGTGGAAACAGAGCTGCACTTCCTAACCTCCTGCCAAATATATGACCATATTAGAGACACATATTTCCCTCAGATCCACAAACAATTCGAAAACAAACCCAATTTTGATAAACTCCCTCATCTACTGCGTGAAATACCAGTGTGCAATCACAGCAGCAACATTTGTTACCTGTTGCCACAAGAAAAGGGCAACCAGTGAAGAACAAACACCATTGTAAATACAACCCATATTTATGTTTATTGATTTTCCCATTTGTACTTTAATTATTTGCACATCATTACAACACTATATATAGATATAATATGACATTTGAAATGTCTTTATTATTTTGGATCTTCTGAGTGTAATGTTTACTGTTACTTTCTATTGTTTATTTCACTTTTGTTTACTATCTACTTCAGTTGGTTTGGCAATGTTAACATATGTTTCCCATGCCAATAAACCCCTTAAATTGAATTGAATTGAAATAAAAATTGAATTGAATTGAATTGAGAGAGAGAGAGAGAGAGATAGTGTTAACTGGGAGATCTTAATTTACATTTTAGTCATTTAGCAAGCACTGGTCTTATCTCTGGAAGTGGTGTGTGTGTGTGTGTGTGTGTGTGTGTGTGTGTGTGTGTGTGTGCTCGTACGGAGGTGTAAATGGAACGTAAGGGCAATGAGAGATGATGACTGACACAAACATGTCTGTCACATCCCAAACTGGACTGAGTGTTCGTGTGTGTGTGTGCATGTGTGCATGTGTAATGCGTGTGATAGAAGGAGTCAGGTGCAGGAGAGTAATACACATCCAAATAGTTTATTCCGTCGATAAACAGTTGCGCAAGCATGTGACAACAAAACTCAGGCACAGGGGAAATATCTACCCTGGCCAAACCACAAGGTAAGGGTAGCTCAACCGAGCTACACACAGCTCACAAAAAAAAAAAAATCACCCACACAGACAAGGAAGCAGAGGGAACACATACAATGACTAATTGGGGATAAGGACCAGGTGTGTGTGATTAATTAGACAAGACAAGTGGAGTGATGATAAATGGATCGGCAGCAGCTAGTAAGCCGGTGACGACGAACGCCGAAACCTGCCCGAACAAGGAGGGGAGGCAGCCTCGGCGGAAGTCGTGACAGCATGTGTGTTTGTGTATGTGTCCTATTTCAGAGGTGAACAAAGGTCAGCGTTCAACGTTGTCTCAGCTGTTGATGGAGCTGCTGCTTGCTGTTCTCTGCTGCTCTATCCCTCAGGGAGATAAGAACTCAGACAGATCACACAAGACTATCAGTCAAGACATCAGGACTAATTTACAGACAGACCACACAACAGTAACAGTCAGGGTCAGGGCATCAGGACCAACGTGTGTAGTGGTCCCCCATTCCTCATGATGTCCTCCCCAGTAACTTGTGAGTGGCGGTGGGAAGTGGGAGGGTCAACATCAGCCTTATGGTAATGAGGTTTTGGAAGGTCTCTGGTGATCAACGCTGTTTTAAAGACTGATACACACCAGGATGCTCAACCTTCTGTCCTCAGGCTGCTGATCAATATTGGTGTGTGTTTGTGTGGGTGTGTGTGCCTGTGTGTGTCTGTGTGTGTGTCTGTGTGTTTGTGTGAAATTTTGAGAAAGTTAAAGTCATCAGAGCGATGGAGGGAGGATGGAGGATGAGGAGAGCGATGCAGGGAGCAGTTAAGACATCTGGCCTCCTTGCCTCTTAACTCCCCTCCACTTTATATATCAGAAAGAAGCAGTAAATTCACATACAGACACGCTTCCTTAAGAGCCTCTCTAACCCTCTGTAACCCTCTGTAACCATCTTTAACCCTCTCCGCTCTACTCTTGTCTGGCCCTTCCTCTCCTCCTCTGAGTTAAAACCAGTAATCGTCTTCGAGCCTCGGCCCATCACCGAGCATCCATCTTTTTTTATTAAAAGCCACAATGTCATGTCGGCTCTGAACAAATTCACATGAGTTCAATCCAATAATGTTCCTTGTGTAGAGTGGTAGGGGGTAGGGGACGAGCTGGGCTTGCTAAGTAGAAGGAGTAGTGTGTTATTAGTCATTACCTTTACTACTGTAACTTGTCAACAGTAAGGGAATAGACCAGCGATTAGTCCCAGATTACATCCTATTCCCTACATAGTGCACTACTTTTGACCAGATCCCTATTTGGGACGCAGCCTAGGGCAGTGGGCTCAAGCCACTGTAGTGTGTAGTGTCGTACTATTGCTATAGTGCTTCATAAGCTTTACATATCCCTCTTTGTCTGTCCAAAAGCTTGCAAAGTCCAACCCAGGGGACAAAACAATACAGAAATATGGTGGACAGGAAGTATGAGGAGGACAGGGGGGTATGGGGAGGACAGGGAAGTATGGGGAGGACAGGGAAAATATCCAGTATGTTGGACTTTTAAGCTCAGGCTATGTCACGATCGTTGAGAGACGGGTCAGACCAAGGTGCAGCGTGAAAAGCGTACATGTTTATTTAACTCAATAAACATAAATAAAACAAGAAACAACGTAACGTGAAGTCCTCAGGCTATACACATACAAGCCTAACACGGAACAAGATCCCACCACTAAGGTAGGCAAACAGGCTACTTAAGTGTGATCCCCAATCAGAGACAATGAGTGACAGCTGTCTCTGATTGGGAATCACACCCGGCCAAACATAGAAACACCACATCTAGATCCTAAACATAGAAATTCTAACATAGATCCTCACGCCCTGACCAAACCAACTAAAGACAACCGTCCTCTCAAGGCCAGGGCGTGACAGGCTAATATTCTCTATATTACTGTATTGTCCACAGTCAAGTAACCACAGTCATGTCAGTCTAGAGGCGTACACAATATAGATGTACAGAAAAGCAGAGAAACTCATCAGCCCTCGCACATTGTGTTGCAATGGCAGTGGCATCTTGTCCTGAGCTAATTGAATAATGCATTGTTACATAGTGAGAGCATGATTCCTTTTCAGCTGATAGTGTCAGATGCCAGAGATGGACCACGTTTTGTGTGGGTAGAGAACATTTCCTTATTTTCCTTGAGCAAACAAGCAAATAGTTTGACTGTGAATAGTTTGGGTGAATAGTTGCGTTGCTGTGTGGAGTAGAGAGCTGGGAGGTCCTGACCTAAGTAGCACAACTAGCATCCTGAGCAGTCTCTCTACAGTACAATACTAATGTATTCTGTTCTATAACTGAAAACAATTATTTTACTCTCAAAATTCTTACTGCCCCCCCAAACACAATACATTTACCCTCTCTCTCTCTCTCTCTCTCTCTCTCTCTCTCTCTCTCTCTCTCTCTCTCTCTCTCTCTCTCTCTCTCTCTCTCTCTCTCTCTCTCTCTCTCTCTTTCTCTGTCTCTCTGTCGCTCTCTCTCTCTGTCTCTCTCAATTTCAATTTCAATTTCAATTTAAGGGCTTTATTGGCATGGGAAACGTATGTTAACATTGCCAAAGCAAGTGAAGTAGACAATAAACAAAAGTGAAATGAACAATTAAAAATGAACAGTAAACATAACACTAACAAAAGTTCCAAAAGAATAAAGAAACTTCAAATGTCATATTATGTCTATATACAGTGTTGTAACGATGTGCAAATAGTTAAAGTACAAAAGGGAAAATAAATAAACATAAATATGGATTGTATTTACAATGGTGTTTGTTCTTCACTGGTTGCCATTTTCTTGTGGCAACAGGTCACAAATCTTGCTGCTGTGATGGCACACTGTGGTATTTCACTCAATAGACATGGGAGTTTATCAAAATTGGATTTGTTTTTCGAATTATTTGTGAGTATGTGTAATCTGAGGGAAAAAAAGTGGATAAAAAAGAATAATCCCCACATCAATCTACACACAATACCCCATAATGACAAAGTGAATACTTATGTAAATGTGATATTTTATTTTTTATTTGTAATACATTTCTAAAAACCTGTTTTTGCTTTGTCATTATGGGGTATTGTGTGCAGATTGATGAGGATAAAATAAAACAATCTAATCCATTTTAGAATAAGGCTCAAATGTAACAAAATGTGGAAAAAGTTAAGGGGTCTGAATACTTTCCAAATGCACTGTATGTGTCTCTAATTTGGTCATACATTTGGCAGGAGGTTAGGAAGTGCAGCTCAGTTTCCACCTCATTTTGTGGGAAGTGCAAATAGCCTGTCTTCTCTTGAGAGCCAGGTCTGCCTATGGCGGCCTTTCTCAATAGCAAGGCTATGCTCACTGAGTCTGTACCTAGTCAAAGTTTTCCTTAATTTTGGGTCAGTCACAGTGGTCAGGTATTCTGCCACTGTGTACTCTCTGTTTAGGGCCAAATAGCATTCTCTGTTTTTTTGTTAATTCTTTCCAAAGTGTCATGTAATTGTCTTTTTGTTTTCTCATGATTTGGTTGGGTCTAATTGTGTTGCTGTCCTGGGGCTCTGTGGGGTCTGTTTGTGTTTGTGAACAGAGCCCCAGGACCAGCTTGCCTAGGGGACTCTTCTCCAGGTTCATCTCTCTGTAGGTGATGGTTTTGTTATGTAAGGTTTGGGAATCGCTTCCTTTTAGGTGGTTGGAGAAATTAATTTCTCTTTTCTGGATTTTGATAATTAGCGGGGATCGGCCTAATTCTGCTCTGCATGCATTATTTGGTGTTTTATGTTGTACGCTGACTATATTTTTACAGAATTCTGCATGCAGCATCTCAATTGGATGTTTGTCGCATTTTGTGAATTCTTGGTTGGTGAGCGGACCCCAGACATCACAACCATAAAGGTCAATGGGTTCTATAACTGATTCAAGTATTTTTTACCAGATCCTAATTGGTATGTCAAATGTTATGTTCTTTTTGATGGCATAGAAGGCCCTTCTTGCCTTGTCTCTCAGATCGTTCACAGCTTTGTGTAAGTTACCTGTTGCGCTGATGTTTAGGCCGAGGTATGTTTAGTTTTCTGTGTGCTCTAGGTCAATGGTGCCTAGATGGAATTTGTACTTGTGGTTCTGGCAACTGGACCTTTTTTGGAACACCGCTATTTTTGGCTTACTGAGAATCACTGTCAGGGCCCAGGTCTGACAGAATCTGGGCATAAGATCTAAGTATTGCTGTAGGCCCTCCTTGGTTGGTGACAGAAGCAGCAGATCATCAGCAAACAGCAGACATTTTACTTCAGATTCTAGTAGGGTGAGGCCAGGTGTTTCAGACTGTTCTAGTGACCTCTCCAATTCATTGATATATATATATATATATATATATATATATATATATATATATATATATATATATATATATATATATATATGTTGAAGAATTTGGGGCTTAAGCTACTTCCCCGTCTCACCCCACGGCCCTGTGGAAAGAAATGTGTATGTTTTTTGCCAAGTTTTGCCAAGTTTAACCGCACATTGTTTGTGTACATGGATTTTATAATGTCGTATGTTTTTCCCCCAACCCCACTTTCCATCAATTTGTATAGCAGACCCTCATACCAAATTAAGTCAAAATATTTTTTGAAATCAACAAAGCATGAGAAGACTTTGCCTTTGTTTTGGTTTGTTTGTCAATTAGGATGTGCAGGGTGAATACGTGGTGTGTCGTACGATAATTTGGAAAAAAGCCAATTTGACATTTAATCAGTACATTGTTTTTACTGAGGAAATGTACAATTCTTCTGTTAATGATAATGCAGAGGATTTTCCCAAGGTTGCTGTTGACGCATATAGCCAATTGGAATTTGTGGTCTGTATATTTTATCATTTAATTTAGGATACCATCAACCCCACAGGCCTTTTTTGGTTGGAGGGATTGTATTTTGCCCTGTAGTTCACTCAATATAATTGGAGAATCCAGTGGGTTCTGGTAGTCTTTAATAGTTGACTCTAAGATTTGTATTTGATCATGTATATGTTTTTGCTGTTTGTTGTTTGTTAAAGAGCCAAAGAGATTGGAGAAGTGGTTTATCCACACATCTCCATTTTGGATAGATAACTCTTTGTGTTGTTGTTTATTTAGTGTTTTCCGATTTTCCCAGAAGTGGTGAGATTCTATGGATTCTTCAATTATGTTGAGCTGATTTCTGACTGGCTTTTTCCGTAGTGTATTTCCGTATTGTTTTAGGGATTCACCATAGTGAAGGCGTAGTCTCAGGTTTTCTGGGTCTCCATGTTTTTAGTTGGATAGGTTTCTCAATTTCTTTCATAGGTTTTTGCATTCTTCATTAAACCATTTGTCATTGTTGTTAATTTTCTTAGGTTGTCTACTTGAAATTTTAGATTTGATAGGGAAGCAGAGACGTCAAATTTACTGTTTAGGTTTTCTACTGCCAAGTTTACACCTTCACTATTACAGTGAAACGTAATGTCCAGGAAGTTGTCTAAAAGAGATTGAATTTGTTGTTGCCTAATTGTTTTTTGGTAGGTTTCCAAACTACTTTCCTTGCATCTATAGTATTTCTTAATATAATTCAGTTTCTTTGGCTTTGATGCCTCATGATTTTTGTATTTTTCAGTTCAAGTAGACTGTGATTTTGCTGTGATCTGATAGGAGTGTCAGTGGGCTGACTGTGAACGCTCTGAGAGACTCTGGGTTGAGGTCAGTGATAAAGTAGTCTACAGTACTACTTCCAAGAGATGAGCTATAGGTGTACCTACCGTAGGAGTCCCCTCGAAGCATACCATTGACTGTGTACATGCCCAGTGTGCGACAGAGCTGCAGGAGTTGTGACCCATTTTAGTTGGTTACGTTGTCGTAGTTGTGCCTAGGAGGGAATATGGTGTAGGGAATGCTGTCACCTCCAGGTAGGTGTTTGTCCCCCTGTGTGCTGAGGGTGTCAGGTTATTGTCAAGTTCTGGCATTTAGGTCACCACAGACTAGTACATGATTTCCCCCTCCAGGATGTCTTCATTAAAGTATGGGGATTCTAGTTGGGGGATATAGGTAGCACAAATGAGGAAATGTTTCTCTGTTTACATAATTTATTTTAGAATTTCTAGCCGAATGTAAAATGTTCCTGTTTTGATATTTTTAATAGAGTGAGTTAGGTCTGCTCTATATCAAATTAGCATACCCCATGAGTCCCTTCCCTGTTTCACACCTGGTCGTTTGGTGGATTGGACTACCAGCTCTCTGTAACCTAGAGACAACCAGTGGGTCCATCTCCTCTATACCATGTTTCTTGTAGGATGACAATGTCTGTATTTCTA
Organism: Coregonus clupeaformis; assembly: GCF_020615455.1. Lineage (NCBI taxonomy): Eukaryota > Metazoa > Chordata > Actinopteri > Salmoniformes > Salmonidae > Coregonus > Coregonus clupeaformis. Next base: position 17,286,640 of record NC_059192.1, on the reverse strand, counting down.
ATTTATTTGGTAAAGTAAAGGTTCCTGCTCTTTAGGCCAAAGGCAGATGACCTCAGGCCTTGGATTTTCCAGGATGAGATAGTGAAGGTTTTGTGTTCCATAAAGTGTCCAATGTTAGTCATCTGGTTTGGCCTCAGACCAGTAAGTGTGAGCAGAGCCTGCTGAGCATCTGGTATATGCCATTGATTTGGGCTAGTGTAAGAATGGGGGTTGGGCCTGTTTGCCTGGAGGGCTATCAGGGTGGCTGACGGGGGGGTGCTCAGAGGGGGTTGGATCCCCTGGGCTTGGGGTTCTTCATTTGTATGTCCTGCTGTGATATCAGGGCTATGGTCAGGGTCTGGGGTGGACTGTTCTGCTGTGGTGTCGAGACTTTGGTCAGGATCTGAGGTGGGCTGTTCTGCTGGTTTCTCTGTGGGGGTGGCCAGCTCTCTAATGGGTTGTTCTCTTTCACACATCATCTTTCTCACCTTCTCCTCCAGCACTCTCACCTCCTCCTCTAGTGCTCTGTTCTTCTCCTCCAGAACTCTCACCTTCTCCTCTAGTGCTATGTTCTTCTCCTCCAGAACTCTCACCTTCTCCTCTAGTGCTCTGTTTTTCTCCTCCAGCACTCTCACCTACTCCTCTAGTGCTATGTTCTTCTCCTCCAGCACTCTCACCTTCTCTTGTAGTGCTCTGTTCTTCTCCTCCAGAACTCTCACCTTCTCCTCTAGTGCTCTGTTCTTCTCCTGCCGCTGGGCATTCTTCTTCCGCTCCTGCTCTTTCTCCTGTTTGTATTTGTATTTATTAAGGATCCCCATTAGTTCCTGCCAAGGCAGCAGCTACTCTTCCTGGGGTCCGTCAAAATTAAGGCATTTATAAAATTTAAAAAACATAACAATACATTCATAACAGATTTCACAACACCCTAAGTGTGTGCCCTCAGGCCCCTACTCCAATACCACACATCTACAACACAAAATCCATGTGTATGTGTGTGTATAGTGCGTATGTTATCGTGTGTGTATGCATGTGCCTTTGCCTATGTTTGTTTGCTTCACAGTCCCGCTGCTCCATAAGGTGTATTTTAATAATTTTTTAAAAATCTGATTCTACTGCTGGCATCAGTTACCTGATGTGGAATAGAGTTCCATGTAGTCATGGCTCTATGTAGTACTGTGCGCCTCCCATAGTCTGTTCTGGACTTGGGGACTGTGAAGAGACCTCTGGTGGCATGTCTTGTGGGGTATGCATGGTGTCTGAGCTGTGTGCTAGTCATTTAAACAGAGAGCTCAGTGCTTTCAACATGTCAATACCTCTCACAAATAGTGATGAAGTCAAACTCTCCTCCACTTTGAGCCAGGAGAGATTGACATGCATATTATTCATGTTTGATCTCTGTGTACATCCAAGGGCCAGCTGTGCTGCCCTGTTCTGAGCCAATTGCAATTTTGCAAAGTCACTCTTTGTGGCATCTGACCACACGACTGAACAGTAGTCCAGGTGCGACAAAACTAGAGCCTGTAAGACCTGCCTCGTTGATAGTGCTGTTAAGAAGGTAGAGTAGTGCTTTATTTTGGACATACTTTTCCCCACCTTAGCTACTGTTGTATCAATACGTTTTAACCATGGTAGTTTTCAATCCAGGGTTACTCCAAGCAGTTTAGTTACCTCATCTTGCTCAATTTCCTCATTATTTATTTTAAGATTTAGTTGAGGTTTAGGGTTTAGTGAATGATTTGTCCCAAATACAATGCTTTTAAATGTTGAACTATTTAGGAATAATTTGTTCCTTGCAACCCATTCTGAAACTAACTGCAGCTCTTTGTTAAGTGTTGCAGTCATTTCAGTTGCTGTAGTAGCATGTCGTTAGTAAAGATTGAAAAAAGTAAGGGGCCTAGACAGCTGCCCTGGGGAATTCCTGATTCTACCTGGATTTTGTTGGAGAGGCTTCCATTAAAGAACACCCTATGTGTTCTGTTAGACAGGTAACTCTTTATCAACAATATAGCAGGGGGTGTAAAGCCATAACACATATGTTTTTCCAGCAGCGGACTATGATCGATGATGTAGAAAGCTGCACTGAAGACTAATAAAACAGCCTCCACAATCATTTTATCATCAATTTCTCTCAGCCAATCATCTGTAATTTGTGTAAGTGCTGTGCTTGTTGAATGTCCTTCCCTATATGTGTGCTGAAAGTATGTTGTCAATTTGTTTACTGTAAAAAAAAGCATTGTATCTGGTCAAATAAAACGTTTTCAAAAACGTTACTAAGGGTTGTTAACAGGCTGATTGGTCGGCTATTTGAGCCAGTAAAGGGGGCTTTACTATTCTTAGGTAGCGGAATGACTTTTTCTTCCCTCCAGAACTGAGGGCACACACTTTCTAGTAAGCTTAAATTGAAGATATGGCAAATAGGAGTGGCAATATTGTCCGCTATTATCCTCATTTATTTTCCATCCAAGTTGTCAGACCCTGTCGGTAGTTGGCAATATCAGTCGGTTTTGTGATGAATGAGCCATCTGATTCAATGATGATCGAGCTGAATTTGCCTTTTTTTCCAAAATTTCATTGAAGGTGCTCCAAAGCTTTTTCCTATCATTCTTTATGTCATTTATCTTTGTTTCATAGTATAATTTCTTCTTCTTTTTATTCAGTTTAGTCACATGATTTCTCAATTTACAATACGTTTGCCAATCGGTTGTGCAGCCAGACTTATTTGCCATTCCTTTTGCCTCATCCCTCTCAACCATACCATTTTTCAATTCCTCATCAATCCACGGGAATGTAATAGTTTCTACAGTCATTTTCTTAATGGGTGCATGCTTATTAGTAACTGGGATAAGCAATTTAAATGTGTCAAGAGCCTCCTGAGCCTCCTGAGTGGCGCAGTGGTCTAAGGTGCTGCATCGCAGTGCTAACTGTGCCACTAGAGATCCTGGTTCGGATCCAGGCTCTGTTGCAGCCGGCCGCGACCGGGAGACTCATGGGTGGCGCACAATTGGCCCAGCGTCGTCCAGGGTAGGGGAGGGAATGGCCGGCAGGGCTGTAGCTCAGTTGATAGAGCATGGCGTTTGCAACGCCAGGGTTGTGGGTTCGATTCCCATGGGGGGCCAGTATAAAAAAAATAAAAATAAAATAACTGTAAGTCGCTCTGGATAAGAGCGTCTGCTAAATGACGTAAATGTAAGAGCAACGTCTGTTTGCTCCTCATTACACACCACGGACCAACAAATATTATTTACATCAACAACATAGGAATCACTGCAAAATGTCTTGCATGAACTCTTATACACTATATCAGGCCCAGCCTTTGGAACTTTGGTTTTCCTAGATATAGCTACTATATTGTGATCACTACATCCGATGGATCTGGATACTGCTTTCAAGCCCATTTCTGCAGCATTAGTAAAGATGTGATCAATACATGTTGATGATTTCATTCCTGTGCTGTTTGTAACTACCCTGGTAGGTTGACTGATAACCTGAACCAGGTTGCAGGCACTGGTTACAGTTTGAAGCTTTTTCTTGAGTGGGCAGCTTGATGAAAGTCAGTCAATACTTAAATCACCCAGAAAATATACCTCTCTGTTGATATCACATACATTATCAAGCACTTCACACATGTTATCCAGATACTGACTGTTAGCACTTGGTGGTCTATAGCAGCTTCCCACCAGAATGGGCTTTAGGTGAGGCAGATGAACCTGTAGCCATAGTAATTCAACAGTATTTAACATGAGATCCTCTCTAATCTTTACAGGAATGTGGTTCTGAATATAAACAACAACACCTCAATCACAAGCATTTCTGTATTTTCTGTAAATGTTATAACCTTGTATTGCTTCCACTGTATCAAAGGTATTGTCTAAGAGAGTTTCTGAGATAGTCAGAATATGAATGTCATCTGTTACTAGCCAGTTATTAATTACATGAACCTTGTTTCTTAAGCTTCATATGTTAACGTGGGCTATTTTGAGCATTTGTCTGGGATGCTTGCTTGTTTTCATTGCTTTACTGGGAAGCTTAGCAGAAGTAGATATTATCATGTTATTTATGTTAGTGCAGGGTGAGCTGCACACAGTGGACTTCCTACTAGGGCACACCGCTTCAGTGCTAACAGCATAAATCTGGTTCATAGAAACATGATTGCTGCATACAATAGCTGTAGGATCAGCAGAGGCATTCAGGGCAGTTAGAGGGACATAAATTAGGTTACTTACATTGTGTCTACCAATACCCCTGGTATAATGTACATTTGCTAAACCATTATGATGATTCAGAGACACAATGGTAGGGATTAACTGAGCTGGGCTTGGGTCACTGAAAAGTCATTGTCTCAACGCAGCCTTATAATGCTGTGAAAGGATCCAGGACCCCAAATGATTTGGATGGATCCCATCCTCCTTATAAAACGTGTTTTGTTTCCAAAAGGTATTGAAATTGTCAACAATTCATGCATAAAAAATAAATAATAATAGAATAGCATTGCAAATTTTGTAAAGTTAGTGTGGGAGAGGTGAAAAAATTATTGTTATCGATCAATAATAACAAACATCCTGGCATTGACAACTTAGATAGAAAGCTACTGAGGATGGTATCTGACTCTATAGCCACTCCTATCTGTCATATATTTAATCTGAGTGTCACGCCCTGACTTATGGGACTCTTGTATGTTGAGTCAGGGTGTGGATATCTATGTTAGTATTTCTATGTTTGCATTCTATGTTGTGTGTTTCTATGTTTGGCCGGGTGTGATTCCCAATCAGAGGCAGCTGTCGCTCGTTGTCTCTGATTGGGGATCATACTTAAGTAGCCTGTTGGCACTCATTAGTTGTGGGATCTTGTTCCGTGTGGAGGCTTGTTTTGTGTTTAGCCGTAGGACTTCACGTTTCGTTGGTTTGTTTTGTTCGTGTGTTTATTTTGGATAATAAACATGTACGCATTTCACGCTGCGCCTTGGTCTGACCCGTCCTTCAACGTGCGTGACACTGAGCCTAGAGGAAAGTCTTTGTACTCAGGCCTGGAGGGAATCCAATGGAATTCCGCTACCCAAGAATGGTAAAGCGGCCTTTACTGGTTCTAAAAGCAGACCTATAAGCTTGCTGACAGCTCTTAGCAAACTGTTTGAAAAAATTGTGTTGACCAAATACAGTGCCATTTCTCTGTAAACAAATTAACAGACTTTCAGCATGCTTATAGGGAAGAAGAAATTGAGAATAAGAAGATTGTGGGAGCTGTACTGCTAGGTTTCAGTGCAGTCTTTGATATTATTGACCATAACCTGTTGTTGAAAAAATATACAGTATGTGTTATGGCTTTTCAAACTCTGCCATATCGTGGTTTCAGAGCTATCTATCTAATAGAACTCAAAGGGTTTTCTTTAATGGAAGCTTTTCTAATGTCAAACATGTAAAGTATGGTGTACCACAGGGCAGCTCTCTAGGCCCTCTACTCTTTTATATCTTTACCAATGACCTGCCACTGGCATTAAACAAAGCATGTGTGTCCATGTATGCTGATGATTCAACCATATACGCATCAGAAACCACAGCTAATGAAGTCACTGAAACCCTTAACAAAGAGTTGCAATCTGTTTTGGAATGGGTGGCCAGTAATAAACTGGTCCTGAATATCTCTAAAACGAAGAGCATTGTATTTGGTACAAATCATTCCCTAAGTTATAGACCTCAGCTGAATCTGGTAATGAATGGTGTGGCTGTTGAACAAGTTGAGGAGACTAAATTACTTGAAGTTACCTTAGATTGTAAACTGTCATGGTCAAAACATAGAGATTCAATGGTTGTAAAGATGAGGAGAGGTCTGTCCGTAATAAAGAGATGCTCTGCTTTTTTGACACCACACGCCAAAAAGCAATTTCTGCAGGCTATAGTTTTGTGTAATCTTGATTATTGTCCAGTCGTGTGGTCCAGTGCTGCAAGGAAATACCTTGTTAAGCTGCAGCTGGCCCAAAACAGAGCGGAACATCTTGCTCTTCATTGTAATCAGAGGGCTGATATAAATACTATGCATGCCAGTCTCCCTTGGCTAAGAGTTGAGGAGAGACTGACTGCATCAGTTCTTATTTTTATAAGAAACATTAATGTGTTGAAAATCACAAATTGTTTGCATAGTCAACTTACACACAGCTCTGACACACACTTACCCCACCAGACATGCCACCAGGGATCTTTTCACAGTCCCCAAATCCAGAACAAATTCAAGAAAGCATACAGTATTATATAGAGCCATTATAGCATGGAACTCCGTTCCATCTCATATTGCTCAAATAAACAGCAAACCTGGTTTCAAAAAACAGATAAAGCAACACCTCACAGCACAATGCCTCTCTCCTATTAGACCTACACTACCGGTCAAAAGTTTTAGAACACCTTTATTTTTACTATTTTCTACATTACAGAATAATAGTGAAGACATCAAAACTATGAAATAACACATATGGAATCATGTAGTAACCAAATAAATGTTAAACAAATCCAAATATATTTTATATTTGAGATTCTTCAAATAGCCACCCTTGGCCTTGATGACAGCTTTGCACACTCTTGGTATTCTCTCAACCAGATTCATGAGGTAGTCAGCTGGAATGCATTTCAATTAACAGGTGTGCCTTCTTAAAAGTTAATTTGTGGAATTCCTTTCCTTCTTAATGCATTTGAGCCAATCAGTTGTGTTGTGACAAGGTATGGGGGGTATACAGAAGATAGCCCTATTTTGTAAAGGACCAAGTCCATATTATGGCAAGAACAGCTCAAATAAGCAAAGATAAATGACAGTCCATCATCTATCTATCTATCTATCTATCTATCTATCTATCTATCTATCTATCTATCTATCTATCTATCTATCTATCTATCTATCTATCTATCTATCTATCTATCTATCTATCTATCTATCTATCTATCTATCTATCTATCTATCTATCTATCTATCTATCTATCTATCTATCTATCTATCTATCTATCTAATCTATCTATCTCTCGCTCTCTCGCTCTCTCGCTCTCACTGAATTCAATTACATTTAAGGGCTTTATCGACATGGGAAATGTATGTTAACATTGCCAAAGCAAGTGAAGTAGATAGTAAACAAAAGTGAAATAAACAATAAATATTAACAGTAAAAATTACACTCAGAAGTTCCAAAAGAATTAAGACATTTCAAATGTCATATTATGTCTATATACAGTGTTGTAACAATGTGCAAATAGTTAAAGTACAAATGGGAAAATAAATAAACAAAAATATGGATTGTATTTAGAATGGTGTTTGTTCTTCACTGGTTGCCCTTTTCTTGTGGCAACAGGTCACAAATATTGCTGCTGTGATGGCTCCCAGTAGATAAGGGAGTTTAGCAAAATTGGGTTTGTTTTTGAATTTGTTGTGGATCTCTATAACCTGAGGGAAATATGTGTCTCTAATATGGTCATACATTTGGCAGGAGGTTAGGAAGTGCAGCTCAGTTTCCACCTCATTTTGTGGGCAGTGTGCACATAGCCTGACTTCTCGTGAGAGCCAGGTCTGCCTACGGCGGCCTTTCTCAATAGCAAGGCTATGCTCACTGAGTCTGTACATAGTTAAAGCTTTGCTTAAGTTTGGGTCAGTCATAGTGGTCAGGTATTCTGCCACTGTGTACTCTCTGTTTAGGGCCAAATAGCATTCAAGTTTGCTTAGTTTTTTTGTTAATTCTTTCCAATGTGTCAAGTATTCTCTTTTTGTTTTCTCATGATTTGGTTGGGTCTAATTGTGTTGTGGTTGTTGTCCTGGGGCTCTGTGGGGTCTGTTTGTGTTTGTGAAGAGAGCCACAGGACCAGCTTACTTAGGGGACTCTTCTCCAAGTTCATATCTATGTAGGTGATGGCTTTGTTATTGAAGGTTTGGGAATCGCTTCCTTTTAAGTGGTTATAGAATTCAACAGCTCTTTTCTGGATTTTGATCATTAGCGGGTATCGGCCTAATTCTGCTCTGCATGCATTACTTGTTTTTTTCCGTTGTACACAGAGGATATTTTTGCAGAACTCTGCATGCAGAGTCTCAATTTGGTGTTTTTCCCATTTTGTGAATTCTTGGTTGGTGAGCGGACTCCAGACCTCACAACCATAAAGGGCAATGGGTTCTATAACTGATTCAAGTATTTTTAGCCAGATCCTAATTGGTATGTCGAATTTTATGTTCCTTTTGATGGCATAGAAGGCCCTTCTTGCCTTGTCTCTCAGATCGTTCACAGCTTTGTGGAAGTTATATGTGGTGCTGATGTTTAGGCAGAGGTATGTATAGTTTGTTGTGTGCTCTAGGGCAACGTTGTCTAGATGAATTTGTATTTGTGGTCCTGGCAACTAGACCTTTTTTGGAACACCTCTCTCTCTCTCTCTCTCTGTCTCTCTCTGTCTCTCTCTCTCTCTCTCTCTCTCTCTCTCTCTCTCTCTCTCTCTCTCTCTCTCTCTCTCTCTCTCTCTCTCTCTCTCTCTCTCTCTCTCTCTCTCTCTCTCTCTCTCTCTCTCTCTCTCTCTCTCTCTCTCTCTGTCTCTCTCTCTCTCTCTCTCTCTCTCTCTGGTGTATTAGAGTGTCAGAGAGTGTATGGAGTTAGTCGAGGTAATTGAGGTAATATGTACATGTAGGTAGAGTTAAAGTGACTATGCATAGATAATAAACAGAGAGTAGTAGCAGCGTAAAAGAGGGGGTAGAATCTGTTAAGAAGCCTTTTGGATCTAGACTTGGCGCTCCGGTACCGCTTGCCATGCGGTAGCAGAGAGAACAGTCTATGACTATGGTGGTTGGAGACTTTTACCATTTTTAGGGCCTTCCTCTGACACCGCCTGGTATAGTGGTCCTGGATGGCAGGAAGCTTGGCCCAGTACATCACTACCCTGTGCGGTCGGAGGCCGAGCAGTTGCCATACCAGGCAGTGATGCAACCAGTCAGGATGCTCTCGATGGTTTAGCTGTAGAACATTTTGAGGATCTGAGGACCCATGCCAAATATTTTCAGTCTCCTGAGGGGGAATAGGCTTTGTCGCGCCCTCTTCACAACTGTCTTGTTGTGTTTGGACCATGATAGTTTGTTGGTGATGTGGACACCAAGGAACTTGAAGCTCTCAACCTGCTCCATTACAGCCCCATCAATGAGAGTGGGGGCGTGCTTGGTCCTTCTTTTCCTGTAGTCCACATTCATCTCCTTTGTCTTGATCACGTTGAGGGAGAGGTTGTTATCCTGGCACCACATGGCCAGGTCTCTGACCTCCTCCCTATAGGCTGTCTCATCGTTGTCGGAAATCAGGACTACCACTGTTGTGTCGTCGGTAAACTTAATAATGGTGTTGGAGTCGTGCCTGGCCATGCAGTCATGGGTGAACAGGGAGTATAGGAGGGGACTGAGCAAACACCCCTGAGGGTGTTATAATTATAATAATTAGAGTTGGATAAACGTAGATAAACATGGACTATTTTCACAAGGACTTATATAGGATACTACCCTCTACATCAAAACCTTCACTCCAAATCCAAATTCCAAACCGACAACCTTGATTTTGACTAAAATTACCTGGAAGGATTCTTACTACCAAGGAGTATCAAGAAAAAACTTATAGCAAACCAAAACCTGCAGAAGAAACACAGCAGAAACCAGGAAATAGCTTATCCATCCTAGAGAGGGAGAGCAACAATTTCCAGGCCCAGGGACATGTACTAGTCTGTGGCAACATAAAAGCCAGAACTGGACAAGAACCTGACATTCTCAGCACACAAGGGGACAAACACCTACCTGGAGGAGACAGCGTTCCCTCCCAACTATGACAAAACGACAAGAAAAATGGGTCACAACTCCTGCAGCTCTGTCACATGCTGGGTCTGTACGTAGTCAATGGTAGGCTTCGAGGGAACTCTTACTGTAGGTACACATACAGCTCATCCCTTGGCAGTAGTACTGTAGATTACTTTATCACTGACCTCAACCCAGAGTCTCTCAGAGTGTTCACAGTCAGTCCACTGACACCCCTATCAGATCACAACAAATTCACAGTCTACTTGAACAGAGCAATACTCAACCATGAGGCATCAAAGCCAAAGGAACTGCATAATATTAAGAAATGCTATAGATGGAAGGAAAGTAGTGTAGAAACCTACCCAAAAACAATTAGGCAACAACTATTTCAATCCTTTTTCAGTACTTCCTGGACATAACGTTTCACTGTAATAGTGTAGGTGTAAACATGGCAGTAGAAAACCTAAACAGTATATTTGACCTCTCAGCTTCCCTATCAAATCTGAAAATTTCATAAAGACAACCTAAGAAAATTAATAACAATGACAAATGGTTTGATGAAGAATGCAAAAACCTAAGAAAGAAATTGAGAAACCTATCCAACTAAAAACATAGAGACCCAGAAAACCTGAGCCTACGCCTTCACTATAGTGAATCACTAAAACAATACAGAAATACACTACGGAAAAAGACCAAACAGTGCGTCAGAAATCAGCTCAATGTAATTGAAGAATCCATAGACTCTAACCACTTCTGGGAAAATTGGAACACACTAAATAAACAACAACACGAAGAGATATCTATCCCAAATGGAAATGTATGGATAAACCACTTCTCCAATCTTTTTGGCCCTATAACAAAAAACAAACAGCAAAAACATATACATAATCAAATACAAATCTTAGAATCAACTATTTAAGACTACCAGAACCCATTGGATTCTCAAATTATGTTGAATGAATTACAGGACAAAACCCTCAATGGAATGATAAAAAATACAGACCACAAATTCCAATTGGCTATACTTAAACTCTTTAACATCATCCTTAGCTCTGTCATCTTCCCCAATATTTGAAACCAAGGACTGATCACCCCAATCCACAAAAGTGGAGACAAAGCTGACCCCAATAACTACCATGGGATTTGCGTCAACAGCAACCTTGGGAAAGTCCTCTGCATTATCATTAACAGCAGACGCGTGTATTTCCTCAGTGAAAACAATGTACTGAGCAAATGTCAAATTGCCTTTCTACTAAATTACCGTACGACAGACCACGTATTCACCCTGAAAAGCAAAGTCTACTCATGCTTCAAATAGCTTTTCACTCAATTTGGCATGAGGGTCTGCTATACAAATTGATGGAAAGTGGTGTTGGGGGAAAAACATACGAAATTATACATTCCATGTACACAAACAACAAGTGTGCGGTAAGAATTGGCAAAAAAACACACACATTTCTTTCTACAGGGCCGGGGGATGAGACAGGGATGCAGCTTAAGCCCCACTCTCTTCAACATATATATCATCCAATTGGCGAGGTTGCTAGAACAGTCTGCAGCACCTGGCCTCACCCTACTAGAATCTGAAGTCAAATGTCTACTGTTTGCTGATGATCTGGTGCTTCTGTCACCAAACAAGGAGGGCCTACAGCAGCACCTAGATCTTCTGCACAGATTATGTCAGACCTGGGCCCTGACAGTAAATCTCAGAAATACAAAAATAATGGTGTTCCAAAAAAGGTCCAGTTGCCAGGACCACAAATACAAATTCCATCTAGACACTGTTGCCCTAGAGCACACAAAAAACAATACATACCTCGGCCTAAACATCAGTGCCACAGGTAACTTCCACAAATCAGTGAACGATCTGAGAGACAAGACAAGAAGGGCCTTCTATGCCATCAAAAGGAACATAAAAATCGACATACCAATTAGGATCTGGCTAAAAATAGTTCAATCAGTTATAGAACCCATTGCCCTTTATGGTTGTGAGGTCTTGGGTCTGCTCACCTACCAAATTGAGACTGTTCATGCAGAATGTTGCTAAAATATCATTTGTGTACAACGTAAAACACCAAATAATGCATGCAGAGCAGAATTAGGCTGATACCGCTAATTATCAAAATCCAGAAAAGAGCCGTTCAATTCTACAACCACCTAAAAGGAAGCAATTCCCTTCCATGACAAAGCCATCACCTACAGAAATATGAACTTGGAGAAGAGTCCCCTAAGCAAGCTGGTCCTTTGCCTCTGTTCACAAACACAAACAGACCCCACAGAGCCCCAGGACAGCAGCACAATTAGACCCAACCAAATCATGAGAAAACAAAAAGAGAATTACTTGACACATTAGAAAGAATTAACAAAAAAACTGAGCAAACTATAATGCTATTTGGCCCTAAACAGAGAGTGACTGACCCAAAATTAAGGAAAGCTTTGACTATGTACAGACTCAGTGAGCATTGCTATTGAGAGAGGCCGCCGTAGGTGGACCTGGCTCTCAAGAGAAGACAGTCTATGTGCTCAGTGCCCACAAAATGAGGTGCAAACTGAGCTGTACTTCCTAACCTCCTTCCAAATTTTATTAAACTCCCATATCTGTTGGGTGAAATACCACAAGGTGGCATCACAGCAGTACAATTTGTGACCTGTTGCCACAAGAAAAGGGCAACCAGTAAATAGCGTATGTGTTATGGCTTTACACCCCCTGCTATATTGTGGATAAAGAGTAACCTGTCTAACAGAACACAGAGAGTGTTCTTTAATGGAAGCCTCTCCAACATAATCCATGTAGAAACAGGAATTCCCTAAGGCTGCTCTTTAGGCCCCTTACTTTTTTCAATGTTTACTAAAGACATGCCACTGGCTTTGAAAAAAGTGTGTCTATGTATGATGATGTCTCAACAATATACACATCAGCTACTACAGCAACTGAAATGACTGTAACACCTAAGAAAGAGCTGCAGTTAGTTTCGGAATGGGTAACAAGGAATAAGTTAGTCCTAAATATTTCCACAACTAAAGGCATTGTATTTGGGACAGATCATTCACTAAACCCTAAACCTCAACTACATCTCATAATGAATGATGTGGAAATTGAGAAAGTTGTGGTGACTAAACTGCTTGGAGTAACCCTGGATTGTAAACTGTCCTGGTCAAAACATATTGATACAACAGTAGCTAAGGTGAGGAGAAGTCTGTCCATAGTAAAGCACTGCTCTTCCTTCCTAACAACACTATCAACAAGGCAGGTCCTACAGGCCCTAGTTTTGTTGCACCTAGACTACTGTTCAGTCGTGTGATCAGGTGCCACAAAGAGGGACTTGGGAAAATTGCAGTTGGCTCAGAACAGGGCAGCATGGCTGGCCCTTAAAAGTACACAGGAAGCTAACATGAATGAGGATCTAATGGGGATCCCTAATAAATACAAATACAGAACCAAAACCATTGTAAATACAACCCATAATTATGTTTATTTATTTTCCCTTTTGTACTTTAACTATTTGCACATTGTTACAACACTGTTTGCAGACATAATATGACATTTGAAATGTCTTGATTCTTTTGGAACTTTTGTGAGTGTAATGTTTTCTGTTATTTTTGGATTGTTTATTTCACTTTTGTTTATTATCTATTTCACTTGCTTTGGCAATGGAAACATAGTTTCCCATGCCAATAAAGCCATTTGAATTTAACTGAACTGAGAGAGAGAGAGAGAGAGATAGAAAAAAAAAACTCAGGTTAAAGTCACCCTGAAGGTTCAGGCTCACGACTGAGGACTGAAGTCTCCACAGGCCTCCTCAAGGTCAGACTGTGGAGCACAAAACATCTCCTCACAGCATTCTCTCCTATCCCTCTCCCTCCCTCGCCCCTCTCTTTCTAAATATCTCAGCATCATTGCAGAGGATCCTCTGATTCAATCCTCTCCCTTACCAGTTACTCAAGCAAATGCTACTTCCATAGCATGTTGCGTTACATAAAAACAAAACACCCATTCTGTTTGCTAGCGCTAGCTGCCAAGACACGTGTCTTAATTGACCAGGTGAACACAACGAGAAGAAGCCTCGCTAACGCCGCTAGCTTAGCTCTAGCTTACCGCTAGCTTACTGCTAGCTTACTGCTAGCTTACTGCTAGCTCCTAATTAGTCCATTAACATTAATAGACACCAGAAGTAATTTAGTCCAGTCGGCTGGCGTTGCTCCGTGCTAACTCCATCACTAACATGGTTTGATACCTCATTACGGACCGGTTATTACAGCCCACTCCGGCTCCTCCCACCCCTGATCCCCCCATCACACTATCGACCCCGTCCCCTGTCAATCAATGTTTCCTCCTCTCCTCCTCTCCCTCCCTCGTTCCCTCCCTCCCTCCTCCTGACCCTCTGTTGACCACTCTTTAGTTTCTAACAGTACCTGCTCAGCTGTGCAATCTGAATGTCTACCTGCTGTACACAAAAGCCTTTGCTACAGTAAATGATATGATATCCCAATATTATAATGGCGTAACAGTGAATATGGAATAACAACAATGCTGTTTCCTGACGATTAATACAATTATTATTGAAAATGTATCAAGAGGAGCGGAGTTGACAATGTTTCAACCATAAGACAAGGGCTCAATCTCAATTTGTCTTTCCGCGATTCCTCGTTTCCTATCTCCTTGCATCCTTTTCAACCATATTGGAGGTGAAGTTCCAAGGTCCCTTTCCTCGTAACTGCTTCTCCATTGCAAGGAGGAGAGAGGAGGAATCAATTAATTGAGAAGCTGCCATGGTCCATCCAAAAATCACAAGAACATGTAGAAAAATAGTTGTGAATGAAGCCCATAGTAATGACAGTGGACTTAGAAACACAGCAGTCAACAGGGTTAATATAACTGTTCCTCTTTAGCCAGTTCCAGACGGACCTTGGTCCCTTTCTTTCACCAGATGATGTGTGTCTGGCTGGCCTGCTTGTTGTCTATTTCCCTCTCTCCTCTCCTCCTCCCCACTCTCTCTCTCTCTCTCTCTCTCTCTCTCTCTCTCTCTCTCTCTCTCTCTCTCTCTCTCTCTCTCTCTCTCTCTCTCTCTCTCTTGCTCTGTTTCTCTCCTTGCTCAGATCTCTTTACCTTCCCCACTCTATTGTGTCTATTGATCTCCATCTGAGGTCAATAGCTTTTTAAAGCATCAAGATCGAAACTCCAGACTATCCTCCTCTATCCTTCCTTCCCCCTCCCTCCCTCCCTCCCTCCCTCCCTCCCTCCCTCCCTCCCTTCCCTCATCCCTCTCTGTCTCGCTCCTCTTTTCTCTGCAGCATTGATCCGCAGGGTCAGGGAGAGCTTTCCCACTACAGTAATTTGTAGCCCAAGGTCTCCAGGTTATGTTACTTTATATCTAACTGTCGGATCGCAGACATGAACCGCTAAGTATAGAAGTGGTTAACTGTGAAGAAAAAGGGGTTCATTTACTGGAGCTATTTACAGAGCCAGAGCTCAGATCGTAACTTTTACGTAATCTAACCAAATTTAACTCAGTATTAACTGGATGTTACTGAATGTAAATTAAATGTTATGACAACTCATCAGGGCAGAACAAAATAGTTTTGAAGACTTAAAACAACAACAAAAATAGGACATGAGGGTGTTAAAGATGGGTCTGTTACTTGCTTCTGAAGATGGGTCTGTTACGTGCTTCTGAAGATGGGTCTGTTACGTGCTTCTGAAGATGGGTCTGTTATGTGCTTCTGAAATACCAGAGCTATACAGACATTGTGAACAGCTCCCATATTGTTGGCATGGTGTAACTTCAGTCTTGCTCCAAGAAGAGAGTTGCAGTACCACAAGTTACCCGATTGTCGACATAAAAGTCCCTTTTTCCTCTTAGACGTTCGCACACTAAGAGTTTGTGTGGGAAAATGAATAGACCAGACACTCCCTCACTATAGGACAGAAAGTAGTGAAATATAATAGACCGAAGGAAAGCGATGTCCCTTTGGTGTAGTGGAGTCTGGCTCCCTGACCAAAGACCCAGCCATTGTGTTTGATTCCAGATTCAAACACATCGAGACGGAGAGTCCTGATGCTTTCTCTGCATTTCTCCTTTTATGGTAATTTCCTTGTGTGATAGCCCCTGCCTTCATGGAATACATTGTACTCTCTGCAGCCAGACTCAAAGAGCATGATGACTTATCAAGTGTTAGTGCTCTATCATTACGTTGATATTATTACTCCGTCCTGCTAAGATATGGTATTGAATATGATGTGATAGGCTGCCCCCACATGGGGAGGAGTAGGTACTGCAGCTCCATGGGGCTAACAGTGAACTCAAGGTCATAGGGAGGATGTGGGTGTGCTGTTGGCTGGTGGATGTGTACATAAAACCTGCATTGCTGATGTTGCTGTTTTCATCTCTCCAGGGACTGCATTAGTAACACTCTGGAATAGATGTGGAGGTTTTTGTCAGCCCTCTCTCTGTCTGTCTCTCTCTCTGTCTCTCTCTCTCTCTCTCCCCTCTCTCTCTCTCTCTCTCTCTCTCTCTCTCTCTCTCTCTCTCTCTCTCTCTCTCTCTCTCTCTCTCTCTCTCTCTCTCTCTCTCTCTCTCTCTCTCTCTCTCTCTCTCTCTCTCTCTCTCTCTCTCTCTCTCTCTCTCTCTCGCTCTCTCTCGTGGCATTGTGCTCCAGTCATGTGGAGGTATTGTGCTCCAGTCATGTGGAGGTATTGTGCTCCAGTCATGTAGGGGTATAGTGTTCCAGTCATGTGGGGGTATTGTGCTCCAGTCAATTTGGGGTATGTTGCTCCAGTCATGTGGGGGTATTGTGCTCCAGTCATGTGGAGGTATTGTGCTCCAGTCATGTTTGGGTAAAGGCTCCAGTCATGTTGGAGTATTGTGCTCCAGTCATGTTGGGTATTATGCTCCAGTCATGTGGGGGTATTGTGCTCAAGTAATGTGGGGGTAGTGCTCCAGTCATGTTGGTGTATTGTGCTCCAGTCATGTGGGGGTATTGTGCTCCAGTCATGTTGGTGTACTGTGCTCCAGTCATGTTGGGGTATGGTGCTCCAGTCATGTGGGGGTATGGTGCTCCAGTCATGTTTGGGTATTGTGCTCCAGTCATGTTGGTTTATAGTGCTCCAGTCATGTTGGGGTACGGTGCTCCAGTCATGTGGAGGTATTGTGCTGCAGTCATGTGGGGGTATTGTGCTCCAGTCATGTGGAGGTATTATGCTCCAGTCATGTGGGGGTATTGCTCCAGTTATGTTTGGGTATTGTGCTCCAGTCATGTTGGAGTATTGTGCTCCAGTCATGTTGGGTATTATGCTCCAGTCACGTGGGGGTATTGTGCTCAAGTAATGTGGGGGTAGTGCTCCAGTCATGTTGGTGTATTGTGCTCCAGTCATGTGGGGGTATTGTGCTCCAGTCATGTGGGGGTATTGTGCTCCAGTCATGTTGGTGTACTGTGCTCCAGTCATGTTGGGGTATGGTGCTCCAGCCATGTGGGGGTATGGTGCTCCAGTCATGTTTGGGTACGGTGCTCCAGTCATGTTGGTTTATAGTGCTCCAGTCATGTTGGGGTACGGTGCTCCAGTCATGTGGAGGTATTGTGCTCCAGTCATGTGGGGGTATTGTGCTCCAGTCATGTGGACGTATTATGCTCCAGTCATGTGGGGGTAGTGCTCCAGTCATTTTTGGGTATTGTGCTCCAGTCATGTGGGGGTAGTGCTCCAGTTATGTTTGGGTAATGTGCTCCAGTCATGTTGGGGTAAAGTGCTCCAGTCATGTGGGGGTATAGTGCTCCAGTCATGTGGGGGTATTGTGATCCAGTCATGTAGGGGTATAGTGCTCCAGTCATGTGGGGGTATTGTGGTCCAGTAATGTAAGGTGCTCCAGTCATGTTATGGTATTGTGCTCCAGTCATGTGGGGGTATTGTGCTCAAGTAATGTGGGGGTAGTGCTCCAGTCATGTTGGTGTATTGTGCTCCAGTCATGTGGGGGTATTGTGCTCCAGTGATGTTGGTTTACTGTGCTCCAGTCATGTGGGGGTATTGTGCTCCAGTCATGTTGGTGTATTGTGCTCCAGTCATGTTTGGGTATCGTGCTCCAGTCATGTTGGTTTATAGTGCTCCAGTCATGTCGGGGTACGGTGCTCCAGTCATGTGGAGGTATTGTGCTCCAGTCATGTCGGGGTATTGTGCTCCAGTCATGTGGACGTATTATGCTCCAGTCATGTGGGGGTAGTGCTCCAGTCATTTTTGGGTATTGTGCTCCAGTCATGTGGGGGTAGTGCTCCAGTTATGTTTGGGTAATGTGCTCCAGTCATGTTGGGGTAAAGTGCTCCAGTCATGTGGGGGTATAGTGCTCCAGTCATGTGGGGGTATTGTGATCCAGTCATGTAGGGGTATAGTGCTCCAGTCATGTGGGGGTATTGTGGTCCAGTAATGTAAGGTGCTCCAGTCATGTTATGGTATTGTGCTCCAGTCATGTGGGGGTATTGTGCTCAAGTAATGTGGGGGTAGTGCTCCAGTCATGTTGGTGTATTGTGCTCCAGTCATGTGGGGGTATTGTGCTCCAGTGATGTTGGTTTACTGTGCTCCAGTCATGTGGGGGTATTGTGCTCCAGTCATGTTGGTGTATTGTGCTCCAGTCATGTTTGGGTATCGTGCTCCAGTCATGTTGGTTTATAGTGCTCCAGTCATGTTGGGGTACGGTGCTC
The DNA here is from genome assembly GCF_020615455.1 of Coregonus clupeaformis. Taxonomy (NCBI): domain Eukaryota; kingdom Metazoa; phylum Chordata; class Actinopteri; order Salmoniformes; family Salmonidae; genus Coregonus; species Coregonus clupeaformis. Next base: position 17,268,199 of record NC_059192.1, on the reverse strand, counting down.
CAGTCATGTGGAGGTATTGTGCTCCAGTCATGTCGGGGTATTGTGCTCCAGTCATGTGGAGGTATTATGCTCCAGTCATGTGGGGGTAGTGCTCCAGTCATTTTTGGGTATTGTGCTCCAGTCATGTGGGGGTATTGTGATCCAGTCATGTAGGGGTATAGTGCTCCAGTCATGTGGGGGTATTGTGCTCCAGTCATGTTGGGGTATAGTGCTCCAGTCATGTTTGGGTATTGTGTTCCAGTCATGTGGGGGTAGTGCTCCTTTCATGTTGTGGTAAAGTGCTCCAGTGATGTTGGGGTATTGTGCTCCAGTCATTTCTGGGTATTGTGTTCCAGTCATGTGGGGGTAGTGCTCCTTTCATGTTTGGGTATTGTGCTCCAGTCATGTTGGGGTATGGTGCTCCAGTCATGTGGGGGTATGGTGCTCCAGTCATGTGGGGGTATTGTGCTCCAGTCATGTTGGGGTATAGTGCTCCAGTCAATTTTGGGTATGTTGCTCCAGTCAATGGGGGGATTTTGCTCCAGTCATGAGGGGGTAGTGCTCTTGTCATGTGGGGCTATTGTGCTCCAGTCATGTTGGAGTATTGTGCTCCAGTCATGTTGGGGTATGTGCTCCAGTCATGTTGTGGTATTGTGCTCCAGTCATGTTGGGGTACGGTGCTCCAGTCATGTGGGGGTAGTGCTCCAGTCATGTGGGGGTATTGTTCTCCAGTCATGTTGGGGTAGGTGCTCCAATTATTTTGGGGTATTGTGCTCCAGTCATGTTGGGGTATTGTGTGTGTTCAGACAAATAGTTGTTGCATAAAGCTTGCTTCATTTCGATTGATGTGTGTATCGTGTGTGTTCCAACTGTCTGATGAGTTTGTGTTAATGTATGTAATGTGTGTGTGTTTTGCAGGTACCTGATTCCCTCCCTGGACCGTTCCCATGCTGGCCTCTACCGATGTATCGTCAGAAACCGTGTAGGAGCTTTACTACAGAGGAGGACTGAAGTACAGGTCGCATGTAAGTGACTATGACTGTGTGTGTGTGTGTGTGTATGTGTGTGTCAGGGTTGGGCTCAATTTGAATAATAGGTCAATTCAGGAAGTAAACTAAAATAACAATTCAATAATCAATGACTTTTCAATAAACTGAAAAGTAGAAGCTATTTATTTAAAAGTTTTGAGATTTCTGAATTTTAAATTCAAATAAATTCCTGAATTGGCATTTGTTTGTGTGTGTGTGCGTGCAAGTGTGTGTGTGTGTACACGTGCGTGTGTGTGTGTGTGCAAGTGAAACCAACTGGATTGCAGGTAGTGTATGTGAGTATCCTGAAGATACACTGCCTGTCGAGTAAAGAGTGTGACAGTGTATCCAGACAGGTTCCCTTTGCTGGAGCAGTGGGAGAGTGGGCCAGCTGCATCAGGGGATAAAATATCTACCTGCATGTCATTTACTGAGCCTTTGTCCCCCGGACAGCTGTTCCACTCAACCCTCTCATTAGAATGATTGTGTTGTGCTGTTGTTTTATAATATGACTGCCACTTATTTTATTCCCTTCACTGACAACAACATCTGTTCATCTCCGACTGAACCAGATAGTTTTTAATATGTATCTATAAACCCAGGTTGAAGTTCTAGTAGTCCCCTCCCTAGTACTCCCCTTCCAGTAGTCCCCTACCCTAGTACTCCCTAGTACTCTCCTCCCTAGTACTCCCCTCCCTAGTACTTCCCTCCCTAGAACACCCCTTCTAGTACACTCCTCCCTAGTACTCGACTCCCTAGTACTCCCCTCCTTAGCACTCCCCTTCTAGTACTCCCCTTCTAGTACTCCCCTCCATAGTACTCTCCTCCCTAGTAATCTCCTCCCTAGTACTCCCCTTCTAGTACTCCCCTTCTAGTACTCACCTCCCTAGTCCTCCCCTTCTAGTAGTCCCCTCCCTAGTACTCACTAGTACTCTCCTCCCTAGTACTCCCCTCCCTAGTACTCCCCTCCCTAGTACTCCCCTTCCAGTACTCCCCTCCTTAGTACTCCCCTCCTTAGCACTCCCTTCCCTAGTACACCCCTCCCTTGTACTCCTCTCCTTAGTAATCCCTAGTACTCCCCATCTAGTACTCCCCTTCCTAGTACTCCCCTTCTAGTACTCCCCTCTTTAGTACTCCCCTCCTTAGTACTCCCCTCCCTAGTACTCCCCTCCCTAGTACTCCCCTCCCTAGTACCCTCCCTAGTAATCCCTAGTACTCCCCATCTAGTACTCCCCTTCCTAGTACTCCCCTTCTAGTAGTCCCCTTTTAGTACTCCCCTCCTTAACACTCCACTCCCTATTACTCCCCTCCCTAGTACTCCCCTCCCTAGTAATCCCTAGTACTCCCCATCTAGTACTCCCTTCCTAGTACTCCCCTTCTAGTAGTCCCCTTTTAGTACTCTCCTCCTTAGTACTCCCCTCCTTAGCACTCCCCTCCCTAGTACCCCCCTTTTAGAACTCCCCTCCCTAGTACTTCCCAGTACTCTCCTCTCTAGTACTCCCTAGTACTCCCCTCCTAAGTACTCTCCTCCCTAGTACTCCCCTCCCTAGTACTCCCCTCCCTAGTACTCCCCTCCCTAGTAATCCCTAGTACTCCCCATCTTGTACTCCCCTTCCTAGTACTCCCCTTCTAGTAGTCCCCTTTTAGTACTCTCCTCCTTAGTACTCCCCTCCTTAGCACTCCCCTCCCTAGTACCCCCCTTCTAGAACTCCCCTCCCTAGTACTTCCCAGTACTCTCCTCTCTAGTACTCCCTAGTACTCCAATTTTAGTACTCCCCTCCCTAGTACTCTTCTTACAGTACTCCCCCTAGTACTCCCTATTACTCTCCTCCCTAGTTTTCCCCTCCCTAGTTCTCCCCTTCTAGTATTCCCCTCCCCAGTGCTCCCTAGTACTCCCCTCCCCAGTGCTCCCTAGTACTCCCCTCCCTAGTGCTCCATAGTACTCTCCTTCTAGTACTCCCCTCTCTAGTACTCCCCTCCCTAGTACTCCCCTTCTTGTAGTCCTCTGTAGCACAATTGGTTGAGCATGGCGCTTGTAACGCCAGGGTAGTTGGTTCGATCCCTGGGACCACCCATATGTAAAATTGTATGCACACATGACTGTAAGTCGCTTTGGATAAAAGTGCCTGCTAAATGGCATATTATTATTATATTATTAGTACTCCCCTTTTAATACTCCCCGTCTAGTAATCCCCTCCCTATTATTCCGCTCCATAGTTATCCCTACTACTCCCCTCCCTAGTACTCCCCTCCCTAGTACTCCCTAGTAATTTTCTCCCTGGTACTCCCCTCCCTAGTATTCCCTAGTACTCCCCTCCCTAGTACTACGCTCCCTAGTTATCCCTAGTACTCTCCTCCCTAGTACACCCTAGTACTCTCCTCCCTAGTACTCCCCTCCCTAATACTCCCCTTCTAGTACTCCCCTCCCTAGTACTCCCCTTCTAATACTCCCCTCCCTACTACTCCCTAGTACTATCCTCCCTAGTGCTCCCTATTTTTCCACTCCCTAGTAAACTCCTCCCTAGTACTCCATATTGCTCTCCTTCCTAGTACTCCCCTCCCTAGTACTCCCCTCCCTAGTAGTCCCCTTCTAGTACTCCCCTCCCTAGTACTCCCTAGTACTCCCCATCTAATAATCCCCTTCTAGTACTCCACTACTAGTACTCCCCTTCCTAGTACTCCCCTTCTAGTACACACCTCCTTAGTATTCCCCTCCTTAGTTCTCCCCTCCCTAGTACTCCCCTTCTAGTACTCCCCTCCCTACTACTCCCTGGTACTCCCCTCCCTAGTATTCCCTAGTACTCCCCTCCCTAGAACTACGCTCCCTAGTTATCCTTAGTACTCTCCTCCCTAGTACACCCTAGTACTCCCCTCCCTAATACTCCCCTTCTAGTACTCCCCTCCCTAGTACTCCCCTTCTAATACTCCCCTCCTTACTACTCCCTAGTACTCTCCTCCCTAGTACTCCCTAGTATTCCGCTCCCTAGTAAACTCCTCCCTAGTACTCCATATTATTCTCCTTCCTAGTACTCCCCTCCCTAGTACTCCCCTCCCTAGTAGTCCCCTTCTAGTACTCCCCTCCATAGTACTCCCTATTACTCCCCATCTAGTACTCCCCTTCTAGTACTCCACTTCTAGTACTCCCCTTCTAGTACTCCACTTCTAGTACTCCCCTTCCTAGTACTCCCCTTCTAGTACACCCCTCATTAGTATTCCCCTCCTTACTACTCCCCTCCCTAGTACTCCCCTTCTAGTACTCCCCTCCCTACTACTCCCTTGTACTCTCCTCCCTAGTACTCCCTAGTACTCTCCTCCCTAGTAATCCCCTCCCTAGTACTCCATTTCTAGTACACCCCTTCTAGTACTCTCCTCCCTAGTACTCCCCTTCCAATACTCCCCTTCCTAATACTCCCCTTCTAGTACTCCCCTCCTTTGTACTCCCCTCCTTAGTACCCCCTCCCTAGTACTCCCCTCCTTAGTACTCCCCTCCAAAGTACTCCCCTTCTAGTACTCCCCTCCCTAGTGCTCCCCTCCCTAGTACTCCCCTTCTAGTAGTCCCCTTCCTAGTACGCCCCTCCCTAGTACTCCCCTCCCAGTACTTCCCTTCTCGTACTCCCCTCACCAGTTCTCCCCTTCTAGAACTCCCCTCCGTACTCCCTAGAACTCTCCTCTCTAGTACTCCCTACTACTCCCCTTCTAGTACTCCACTTTCTAGTACTCCCGTTCTAGTACTCCCCTCCTTAGTACTCCCTGGTACTCTCCTCCCTAGTACTCCCTACTACTCCCCTTCTAGTACTCCACTTTCTAGTACTCCCGTTCTAGTACTCCCCTCCCTAGTTATCCCTAGTACGCTCCTCCCTAGTGCTCCATAGTACTCCCCTTCTAGTAATCCCCTCCCTAGTACACTCCTACCTAGTACTCCCTAGTACTCCCCTCCCTAGTTCTCCCCTCCCTGGAACTCCATAGTACTCTCCTTCTAGTACTTTACTCCCTAGTACTCCCCTACCTAGTACTCCCCTTCTAGTACTCCCCTCCCTAGTATTCCACTTCTAGTACTCCCCTCCCTAGTTATCCCTAGTACTCTCCACCCTAGTACTCCCCTCTCTAGTAATCCCCTTCTAGTACTCCCCTTCTAGTACTCCCCTCCCTAGTACTCCCTATTACTCTCCCCCCTAGTACTCCCCTCCCTAGTACTATCATTCTAGTACTCCCTTCCCTAGTTCTACCTAGTACTCTTCTCCCTAGTACTCCCCTCCCTAGTACTCCACTTCTAGTACTCCCCTCGCTAGTACTCCCCTCCCTAGTTATCCCTATTACTCTCCTCCCTAGTACTCCCCTCCCTAGGACTACCCTTCTAGTACTCCCCTCCATAGTTATCCGTATTACTCTTCTCCTTAGTACTCTCCTCCCTAGTACTAGGGAGGAGAGTAATAGGGATAACTAGGGAGGGGAGTACTAGCTCCAGTCATGTGGGGGTAGTGCTCCAGTTATGTTTGGGTATTGTGCTTCAGTCATGTTGGAGTATTGTGCTCCAGTCATGTTGGGTATTATGCTCCAGTCATGTGGGGGTATTGTGCTCAAGTAATGTGGGGGTAGTGCTCCAGTCATGTTGGTGTATTGTGCTCCTGTTATCCCTATTACTCTCCTCCCTAGTACTCCCCTCCCTAGGACTACCCTTCTAGTACTCCCCTCCATAGTTATCCGTAGTACTCTTCTCCTTAGTACTCTCCTCCCTAGTACTCCATATGACTCTCTTCCCTAGTACGCCCCTCCCTAGTACTCCATTTCTAGTATTCCCCTCCCCAGTACTCCCTAGTACGCTACTTCTAGTACTTTACTCCCTAGTACTCCCCTCCCTAGTACTCCCCTCCCTAGTTATCCCTAGTATTTGCCTCCCTAGTACTCTCCTCCCTAGTACTCCCCTCCCTAGTACTCCCTATTACTTTCCTCCCTATTTCTCCCCTCCCTAGTACTCCCCTTCTAGTATTCCCCTCCCCAGTACTCCCTAGTACTCTCCTTCTAGTACTTTACTCCCTAGTACTCCCCTTCTAGTACTCCCCTCCCTAGTACTTCCCTTCTAGTATTCCCCTCCCCAGTTCTACTTAGTACTCTCCTCCCTAGTACTCCCCTCCCTAGTACTCCCCTCCATAGTTAGCCTTGAGCCTTGAGCTAGCCCCGGCTATCTACCTCTCTGTCTACCAGACGGGAGTAGCCAGCTAACCAGCTAACTAGCTACTTGCTATTAGCCACCGTTAGCTGCATTTTCTCCTTTGTCCGTGGCCTGCACTTCCTACCAGCCAGCTCTAGCCTGGACTATTATCGGCCAGTCTGCACTGTCTGCACAGTGAGTTGTCGGATTTTCTGCCGGAATCACTGATTCACTGGACCTTTAACTCTGGATAATTGCAACTAACTAACTGCAACCAAATGAACGTTGTTGTTGGCTAATCAGCCTTGAGCTAGCCTTGAGTCAAGCACATCTCCCGGCTATCTCCCTCTTTGTCAACCGGACGGGACCTCCTAGAGTCAACACGGAGCCCTGCCGATCCATCACGACTGGTCTGCCGACGTAATTGTCTGTGGTTTCAACAGGCTTCCCGTTGCGACGACCACGAAGATCCATCTGCTAGCCCCGGCCCACTAGCACACGCAAACTACAACCGTGTTTCCTTCTCGCTGTGCTGAAGCACCAATTTGAACTGCTCTTGGATTCACATATTGCTGTTCACTGGACCTTATGATCACTCAGCTGCACAGCTGATGCCTGCTGGACTGTTCCTTTACATAGTACCCTGTCCTGTTTATTCTGTTTAGCCTTAGCCCGAACTTTATCGCAACTACCAGTTGTTGTCTTAGCTCTCTCTAATAACACCTGTGATTGCTTTATGCCTCTCTCCCATGTCAATATGCCTTGCCTATTGCTGTTCCAGTTAGTTCTTATTATACAAGTTCACTGTAGAACCCCAAGTCCCTCTCAAACTGTCTCAAATAGTTCCTTTGTTCCACCCCCCATACACGCCGAGACTGGCTCAATCGGTGCCTCCAGTGATGCTATCTCTTTCATTGTTACCCAACGCTTAGGTTTACCTCCACTGTACTCCATCCTTCCATATCCTTGTCTGTACATAATGCCCTGAATCTTTTCTACAACGCCCGGAAATCTGCCCCCATTATTCTCTGTACCCAACGCACTAGAAGACCAGTTCTTAAAGCCTTTAGCCATATCCCTTTTCTAGTCCCCCTCTGTTCCTCTGGTGATGTAGAGGCTAACCCAGGCCCTGCAGCCCCCAGTATCACTCCTACTCCCCAGGAGCTAACATTTGTTGACTTCTGTAACCGTAAAAGCCTTGGTTTTCTGCACGTTAACATCAGAAGTCTACTTCCTACGTTTGAATTATTCACTGTGTTAGCACACTCCGCCAACCCTGATGTTCTAGCAGTGTCTGAATCCTGGCTAAGGAAGGCCACCAAAAATTCTGAAATTTCCGTCCCCAACTACAGCATTTTCCATCTAGATAGAACTGCCAAAGGGGGTGGAGTTGCAATCTACTGTAGAGATAGCCTGCAGAGCTCTATCATACTATCCAGGTCTGTGCCCAAACAGTTTGAGCTTCTACTTCTAAAAATCCACCTTTCCAGAAATAAGTCTCTCACTGTTGCCACTTGCTACAGACCCCCCTCAGCCCCCAGCTGTGCCCTGGACACCATATGTGAATTGATTGCCCCCCATTTATCCTCAGAGTTCGTACTGCTTGGTGACCTAAATTGGGATATGCTTAACACCCCGGCCATCCTACAATCCAAACTAGATGCCCTCAATCTCACACAAATTATCAACGAACCTACCAGGTACAACCCTAAATCCATAAACATGGGTACCCTCATAGATATCATCCTGACTAACTTACCCTCTAAATACACCTCCGCTGTCTTCACCCAGGATCTCAGTGATCACTGCCTTATTGCCTGCGTCCGTAACGGGTCCGCGGTCAAACGACCACCCCTCATCACTGTCAAACACTCCCTAAAACACTTTAGCGAGCAGGCCTTCCTAATTGACCTGGCCCAGGTATCCTGGATGGATATAGATCTCATTCCGTCAGTAGAGGATGTTGTTCTTTAAAAGTAATTTCCTCTCAATCTTAAATAAACATGCCCCATTAAAAAAATACAGAACTAAGAACAGATATAGCCCCTGGTTCTCCTCAGACTTGACTTCCCTTGACCAGCACAAAAACATCCTGTGTGCGTACTGCATTAGCATCAAATAGCCCCCGCGATATGCAACTTTTCAGGGAAGTCAGGAACCAATATAAACAAGCAGTTAGGAAAGCAAAGGCTAACTTTTTCAAACAGAAATTTGCATCCTGTACTCCCCTCCCTAGTTATCCCTAGCACTCGCCGCCCTAGTACTCCCTAGTCACTCCTCCCTAGTACTCCCATCCCTAGTACTCCCCTCCCTAGTACTCCCCTCCCTAGTAGTCCCCTTCTAGTACTCCCCTCCCTAGTACTCCCCTTCTAGTTCATCCCTCCCTAATACTTCCCTTCTAGTACTCCCCTCCCTAGTACTCCCATTCTAGTACTCCCCTCCCTAGTACTTCCCTTCTAGTACTCCCCTCCCCAGTTCTACCTAGTCCTCTCCTCCCTAGTACTCCCCTCCCTACTTGTCCCTAGTACTCTCCTACCTAGTACTCCCTAGTACTCCCCTTCTTGTACTCCCCTCCATAGTACTCCCCTCCCTAGTAGTCCCCTTCTAGTACTCCCCTCCCTAGTACTCCCCTTCTAGTTCTCCCCTCAATAATACTTCCCTTCTAGTACTCCCCTCCCTAGTACTGCCCTTCTAGTACTCCCCTCCCTAGTACTCCATGGTACTCCCCACCCTAGTGCTCCCCTCCCTCGTACTCCCTAGTACTCTCCTTCCTACTAATCCCCTCTTATGAACTCCCTAGTACTCTCCTTCCTAGTACTCCCCTCCCTAGTACGCTCCTCCCTAGTTATCCCTAGTACTCTTCTCCCTAGTATCAATCAATCAATCAATTTTATTTTATATAGCCCTTCTTACATCAGCTAATATCTCGAAGTGCTGTACAGAAACCCAGCCTAAAACCCCAAACAGCTAGTAATGCAGGTGTAGAAGCACGGTGGCTAGGAAAAACTCCCTAGAAAGGCAAAACCTAGGAAGAAACCTAGAGAGGAACCAGGCTATGAGGGGTGGCCAGTCCTCTTCTGGCTGTGCCGGGTGGAGGTTATAACAGAACCATGCCAAGATGTTCAAAAATGTTCATAAGTGACAAGCATGGTCAAATAATAATCAGGAATAAATCCTAGTACTCTCCTCCCTAGTACTACCTAGCACTCTCCTCCCGAGTACTCACCTCCATAGTTCTCTCCTCCCTATAACTCCCCAGTACTCCCCTCCCTAGTAGTCCCTAGTAATTTTCTCCCTGGTACTCTCCTCCCTAGTATTCCCTAGTACTCTCCTCCCTAGTACTCCCCTCCCTAGTACTCCCCTCCCTAGTTATCCCTAGTACTCTCCTCCCTAGTACACCCTAGTACTCTCCTCCCTATTACTCCTCTCCCTAGTAATCCCCTTCTAGTACTCAACTCCCTAGTACTCCCTAGTACTCTCCTCCCTAGTACTCACTAATATCCCCCCTAGTACTCCCCTCCCTAGTACTCCCTATTACTCTCCACTTCTAGTACTTCCCTTCTAGTACTCCCCTCGCTATTTCTACCTAGTACTCTTCTCCCTAGTACTCTCCTCCCTATTACTCCACATTACTCTCTTCCCCAGTACTCCCCTCCCTAGTACTCCCCTTCTAGTATTCCCCTCCCCAGTTCTCCCTAGTACTCTACTTCTAGTACTTTACTCCCTGGTACTCCCCTCCCAAGTACTCCCCTCCCTAGTTATCACTAGTACTCGCCTCCCTAGTACTCCCCTCACTAGTACTCCCCTTATTGTACTCCCCTCTCTAGTACTCCCCTCCCTAGTAGTCCCCTTCTAGTACTCCCCTCCCTAGTACTCCCCTTCTAGTACTCCCCTCTCTAGTTATCCCTAGTACTCTCCTCACTAGTACTCCCCTCCCTAGTACTACCCTTCTAGTACTCCCCTCTCTAGTTATCCCTATTACTCTCCTCCCTAGTAATCCCCTCCCTAGTACTACCCTTCTAGTACTCCCCTCTCTAGTTATCCCTAGTACTCTCCTCACTAGTACTCCCCTCCCTAGTACTACCCTTCTAGTACTCCTCTCTCTAGTTATCCCTAGTACTCTCCTCCCTAGTACTCCCTTCCCTAGTACTCCCCTCTCTAGTACTCCCCTCCCTAGTACTCCCCTGTTGTCTTCCCCTCCCTAGTTCTCCCCTCCCTAGAACTCCCTAGTACTCTCCTCCCTAGTACTCCACTCCCTAGTACGCTCCTCCCTAGTACTCCCTAGTACTCCCCTCCTTAGTACTCCCCTTCTAGTACTCCCCTCCCTAGTACTCCCTAGTACTCTCCTCCCTAGTGTTCTCCTCCCTAGTTTTCTCCTCCTTAGTACTCTCTAGTACTCTCCTCCCTATTACCCTCCTCCCTAGTACTCCCTAGTACTCTCCTCCTTACTACTTCCCTCCTTAGTAATCCCTAGTAATCTCATCCCTAGTCTCCTCTCCCTAGTACTCCCCTTCTAGTACTCTTCTCCCTAGTACTCCCTAGTACTCTCCTCCCTAGCACTCCCTAGCACTTTCCTCCCTAGTACTCTCCTCCCTAGTATCCCCCTACCTAGTACTCCCCTTCTAGTACTCCCATTATATAACTCCCCTTCCTAGTACTCCCCTTCAAGTACTCCCCTCCCTAGTACTCCTTTCTAGTACTCTCCTTCTGGTAGTCCCATCCCTAGTACTCCCCTCCCTTGTTATCCCTAGTACTCCCCTCCCTAGTACTCACTAGTACTCTCCTCTCTGGTACTCCCTAGTACTCCCCTCCCTAGTACTCCCTAGTACTTTTCTACCTGGTACTACCCTCCCTAGTATTCCCTAGTAATCTATTCCCTAGTACTCCCCTCCCTAGTACTACCCTCCCTAGTATTCCCTAGTAATCTCCTCCCTAGTACTCCCCTCCCTAGTACTCCTAGTACTCTCCTGCCCTAGTGTTTTCCTCCCTAGTTTTCTCCTCCCTAGTACTCCATAATACTCCCCTCCCTAGTACTCCCCTCCCTAGTACTCCCTAGTACTCTCCTCCCTAGTACTCTCCTTCCTAGTACTCCCTAGTACTCCCCTCCCTAGTACTTCCTAGTTCTCTCCTTCCTTGTACTCCCCTCCTTAGTACTCCCTAGTACTCTCCTCACTAGTGTTCTACTCCCTAGTTTTCTCCTCCCTAGTGTTCCCTAGTACTCTCCTCTCTAGTACTCCCTAATACTCCCCTCCCTAGTACTCCCTTGTTCTCCTTGCTTGTATAGTCCCTGGCAGTGTCACACACCATATCCCTTCACCTCTCTCTCTCTCTCTCTCTCTCTCTCTCTCTCTCTCTCTCTCTCTCTCTCTCTCTCTCTCTCTCTCTCTCTCTCTCTCTCTCTCTCTCTCTCCCTCTTTCTCTCCCTCTTTCTCTCTCTCTATGTCTCTGTTCCTCCTCTCTCTCTCTCTCTCTCTCTCTCTCTCTCTCTCTCTCTCTCTCTCTCTCTCTCTCTCTCTCTCTCTCTCTCTCTCTCTCTCTCTCTCTCTCTCTCTCTCTCTCTCTCTCTCTCTCTCTCTCTCTCTCTCTCTCTCTCTCTCTCTCTCTCTCTCTCTCTCTCTCTCTCTCTCTCTCTCTCTCTCTTTGTATCTCTCTCTCTTTCTTTTTTCCTCCATTCACTTCATCTCTCTTTCCCTCTATCTGTCTCTCTTACCAATCCCCTCTCCCCTCCCTCTTCTTCTCCATTAGCAGTGTGTGGTGTGTTGAATGTGAAAAAGAGTAGGTGGGGAATACACCTACAGTGGAAGGAGAGAGAGAGAGAGAGAGAGAGAGAGAGAGAGGGAGAGTGAGAGAGGGAGGGGAGAGAAAGAAAGAAAGAAAGAAAGAAAGAAAGAAAGAAAGAAAGAAAGAAAGAAAGAAAGAAAGAAAGAAAGAAAGAAAGAAAGAAAGAAAGAAAGAAAGAAAAGAGAGAAGGAGAGAGAGGATGGGAAAGCGGGAGGAGAGAGGGGGAAAGGGAGAGAGGGAGAGAGGGAGAGAGGGAGAGGTTAGACTTCAGGCATCATATTGAGCCCTGTCAATTAGGATTGCAGAGACACACCACTCTGAAAGAAGAACACAGAGAGGAGAGGCATTGCCAATTAGGAACAATGATAACAGTACATTGGCCAAACAGCAACATCAAATTTAGAACACTTCCCAGATTTCCATTTGGTTCTTATGCGGCACGGCAGTACATTAAAGACAGATTACAGATGTATTCTCTTAAAGAAAAAACAGAGAGCTGGCCACCATCCACCACTACATTCAGGATCTATTACATCTTTTCAAAGTCTTAAGGCTTTTGCATGTCTCAAAGATGGTATTATTTCTAAATTGTGTAGTAACTTAATTGACCGTATTATGTATTATTCACATGGGGTTAGCAAGGATCTATTTTTATGTTTTTCACCTTTCCTTGGTGGGGAAACTGATGGAAAGTTACCTTTTCGAGTCCCCAACTCTCTGTCTTTCATTGCTTGTAGCACAACTAGGCCTATAGTATCAGTGACAGCCACTGCTCAAGCGTATAGTCTCATTGGAACAACCTTGTGGACACTGAAGAGAAAGTGAAGCTAATTCTTCAGCAATCCTTTATTCTGAGGTGACAATGACTGCGTTTACACAGGCAGCCACATTATTTTATTTTTTTTCTTCACTAATTGGTCTTTTGACCAATCAGATCAGCTCTCTTGCCAATAATTGGGGAAAGATCATAATTGGGCTGCCTGTGTAAAACGCACCCAATGTTAGTTGACGACACTGTTATGTTCAGCTTGGAGGTAGCAAAGCTACTGTCATGAGCCCTCTCACTCCACCGGGTTACCACCTTAATTTGTTTCCACTATCTTCCACTCTGCTCACCTCCCTCTCTCTACTCAGCCTAACGAGCTCCACCTGTCCCTGCTCTGCTCGGCTCTAATTACTCTGCCAGCTGCGCTGCATTACCCACTAACCTCTCCCAGTATTTTAGGCCCTGTCTTTCAGCTCTCCGGTGTCAGATCGTCTGCAAAGCTCACACCCGGAACCTGTTTGCTCGCGCTTCTGGCTCACCCTGGTTTTGTGACCCCGGACCTGCCTGTTTTTTTGGATACTCTTCTGCCTCAGGAGATCCAGACCTGCTTCTGCCATTACGACTCCTGACTACTCTTCAATCCCGGTAACTCTGACCAGCCTTCTGCCTTGCTACTACGTATTTTGGATTTCCCTTGAACTGTACTTCTGCCTGTTTTCATCCGCCCCGTTGTGTCTGTGTTTCCTCCCCCCCCCAGGACTTCTGGACCACCAACCACCGGCGTCATCGGACGCATCGCTGCCACTGGGGGGAGGCACAGACCCAGCACATCGGACGGGAGAACCCCTGGAGCCTTCACTCACTCCCTACATCCCTTTCCCCTTAAGTTTAAATAAACTTTCTGGTGTGACGCAATTGTGGTCCTCTTGTCGTCTGTCTGAACCGTGACAGTACGATCTGAACATCATGGACCCAGCGCACACTTCCCCCGACATGGAAACCGAAGAACCTGAGCAACCCACCGCCATGCTACGCCTGGAACACACTGAGAGAGAGCTAGGCCGCATGAGCGGCGACATCACCTCTCTGCTTCAGGCCGGCTACCAACAGCATCAGCAGTTCCAGCAGCACCAGCAGCAGTCCCAGCAGCAGCAACAACAACTCGCCATGATCATTCAACTCCTCACCAACCTGACCCCAGCCAGTCTGCCCACCAGCCCTGCCCCCGAGTTACCTGCCCCGGTCATTGCAGCCGCTGCTCCGGAACCCAAGATTGGAAACCCCGAGCGGTTCAACGGCGATTCAACCCAGGTCCGGCCATTCCTGACTAGCTGCCGACTTCAGTTCTCCTTGCAGCCAAGGACCTTCGCCACGGAGGGGGCTAAGGTTGGGTATGCCATCACTCACCTGACGGGCCGAGCTCGACTCTGGGGAACAGCAGAGTTCGAACGTCAAACCCCCGCATGTGCAACCTTCGACCTGTTTGCTGAGGAGATGCTGAAGGTGTTTGACCTGGATTCACCAACCGCAGAGGCGTCTCGTGAACTGTTCAGTATTCGACAAGGCAGACGTACAGTCGCAGACCATTCCATCAACTTCCGAACCCTGGCTAGACGAAGTTCTTGGAACACACCATCGTTGGTGGACGCGTTCTTCCATAGTTTGGCTGACTATATCAAGGACGAGTTGGTCTCCCAGGAACTGCCTTCCACTCTTGATGAAGCCATCGCACTGACCGTCAGGATCGACAGTAGGATACAGACCCGTCGTCGTGAGAGGGGGCGCCAAGGTCCACCTACTACCGGCATTCGGAGAGATCCGACTGGGCTCCTGTCATCTACTGCCACTCACCCAGGTCAGCTTGATCAGTCTGAGCCTATGGAGATTGGGCGAGCCTCTCTCACTCCTGCAGAGCGCCAGCGACGCTTCACCTCAAACCTCTGCCTCTATTGTGGAGGTGATGGACATCGTGTGGTAACCTGCCCTTTAAAGGGCCGAAGCTCACCGGGCATAGGGGGAGTCCGGTTGAGTTCAATGACCATCCAGTCCTCCGACCGCAAACCCCTGCTGCAAGTTCACCTCCGCCTCCCTGACTCAACTCACACCCTGGCTGCTCTGGTGGATTCTGGCGCCGAAGCCAACATAATGGACATCAAGCTGGCACGCCAACTGGGACTGGAGAACCTCCGTTTGACACCTCCTATTCCTGCCCGGGCACTGGACGGACACTTACTCGGATCGGTCACTCATGTCACGGCCCCGGTCTCGATGGGTCTGTCCGGAAACCATCAAGAAACTATCCAGTTTCACCTGCTCCCCTCTCCAGGCCAACCCCTCATCCTGGGTTACCCATGGCTCCGCCCGGCACAACCCTCAGCTCGACTGGGTGACCGGGGTGATCAGGGAGTGGGGAGAGGACTGCCACCGAACCTGCCTGCTTGCCGCCGCACTACCCCCTCGGCCAGTACCTACTAACTCCGCTCCTGACCCCTCCAAGGACCCTGTGTCGATTCTGCCAAGTCCCTGCATCGTTGCAGCTCTGACCTGGGCTGTTGAGGAACAGGTGCTGGAGGCTCTCCGTAACCAGCCAGGTCCCAGCACTTGCCCAGCTGACCGCCTTTTTGTCCCCGAAGACCTGAGGTCCCAGGTCGTTCAGTGGGGACATGACTCCCGCCTAGCTTGTCACCCTGGCTCCACCCGCACTTACAACCTGCTCGCCCAGAGGTTCTGGTGGCCCTCTCTGAGGAAGGATGTACGGGAATTCGTCCAAGCCTGCCCCATCTGCAACCAACACAAGTCGTTCTGCCAGCCCCCAGCCGGATTGCTGCAGCCCCTGCCTGTGCCCAGGAGT
Source organism: Coregonus clupeaformis (assembly GCF_020615455.1). Taxonomy (NCBI): domain Eukaryota; kingdom Metazoa; phylum Chordata; class Actinopteri; order Salmoniformes; family Salmonidae; genus Coregonus; species Coregonus clupeaformis. The sequence goes on along the minus strand of NC_059192.1, from coordinate 17,252,645 downwards.
CCGCTGGTCCCTGCTGCGCCTTGTCCTCCTCCTCCACGGCTCGTCGATGGTGGCCTGGTTTACACCGTCCGCCGCCTGCTTCGGTCCAGACGGAGGGGTAGGGGTCTCCAGTACCTCATTGACTGGGAGGGCTATGGACCTGAGGAAAGGACCTGGGTGCCAGCTAGTCGGATTGTGGATAGGACTCTCATCACCGCTTTCCACCAACGGCATCCTGATCAACCTGCAATCCGTAGGGGCCGCCCCAGAGGGGTCCCTAACCGTCCGGCCCGCTCGGCTTCCTGTCCTGTGCCTGATCCTGTCTCGGGACCTGTCCCATCTCCCGACCACGGCCCTCCGGCTTCCTCCGAGGATGAGGACGTTCACTCGGACCGTTCGGAGGAGTTCTAGCCCTCCTCCGGCTCCCCTCCTCCCGCCCGGCGTGGTGTTGCTCTTGGGACTTCTGGGGCCGTCCCTTGGGGGGGTTCTGTCATGAGCCCTCTCACTCCACCGGGTTACCACCTTAATTTGTTTCCACTATCTTCCACTCTGCTCACCTCCCTCTCTCTACTCAGCCTAACGAGCTCCACCTGTCCCTGCTCTGCTCGGCTCTAATTACTCTGCCAGCTGCGCTGCATTACCCACTAACCTCTCCCAGTATTTTAGGCCCTGTCTTTCAGCTCTCCGGTGTCAGATCGTCTGCAAAGCTCACACCCGGAACCTGTTTGCTCGCGCTTCTGGCTCACCCTGGTTTTGTGACCCCGGACCTGCCTGTTTTTTTGGATACTCTTCTGCCTCAGGAGATCCAGACCTGCTTCTGCCATTACGACTCCTGACTACTCTTCAATCCCGGTAACTCTGACCAGCCTTCTGCCTTGCTACTACGTATTTTGGATTTCCCTTGAACTGTACTTCTGCCTGTTTTCATCCGCCCCGTTGTGTCTGTGTTTCCTCCCCCCCCCAGGACTTCTGGACCACCAACCACCGGCGTCATCGGACGCATCGCTGCCACTGGGGGGAGGCACAGACCCAGCACATCGGACGGGAGAACCCCTGGAGCCTTCACTCACTCCCTACATCCCTTTCCCCTTAAGTTTAAATAAACTTTCTGGTGTGACGCAATTGTGGTCCTCTTGTCGTCTGTCTGAACCGTGACAGCTACGTTGAACAGTTTTTACTGCATCTTCTCCTAAAATGTATTTATTGCCGATGCAATGTTTGACTTTAAAATGCACCAAAACAAATATGATTATGTTAAATAAGGAATGTTTGAGAAAGAAAGGAAGACTGTATTATAATGTGACATATACAGTAAGTAATATGAATATGGCAGTCACAGTATATCAGTTCTTTGGTTGCCATAGCGCCGTGAAGCAGCCTACGCTGAGGGCTCCTGTACATAATCTACACTGAGTGTACAAAACATTAAGAATACCTTGCTAATATTGAGTTGTGACATCAATAAGGGATCATAGCCTTCACCTGGATTCAACTGGTCAGTCTATGTCATGGAAAGAGCAGGTGTTCATAATGTTTTGTACACTCAGTGTATCTATTTTATTTGTTTGAAGTATTTTTTATTACATTTTGTCTGTGTGGGTTTTTGACTTAAAATATATTGTTGGAGTTGCTGGACTAAGAAGTCAGTTTGTTTGGCTTGGCTATCTTCAAATGAGGCACTGATGTTTTGTTCCACCTGCCCTAGTTCTCTGAGCGTGGACCATCATACTGGCTCTCTAGGTACATGAATAGCCACATATATTCAGCGCATTAAAATAGATTTGTTAGTGGTGTTGTGACAGATCTGAGTCAATACCGTGTTCTCTCCGCGTTCCCTCAGTGAGTCACTACATCTAAAGTCCCACTGCCTCATTATGTGACAACCACTCACAGGCTGTGTCAAACCAGCTCAATAATAACATCTCAGTCCCCAACCAGATGGTGTCAACACTAAGGAAACAAACCAGCTTAATATAACACCTCAGTCACCAGAAAACAGATGTGAAAGCACTAAGGAAACAAAGGATCAAGTTTGGGAGAGAATATTCTGCTAACTACTAACTAAACGCTTATCTTTCTTTCTATGTTTCTCTCTTTTTTCTTCATTTAGTTATGGGCAGTTTTGAGGAGGGTGAGCGCGCCCAGTCAGTCTCTCAGGGGGAGGGGGCGGTGGTTCCCGCTCCACGCATCAGGAGCTTTCCCCAGCCGCAGGTCACATGGTTCAGAGACGGACGCAAGATACCGCCCAGCAGCCGCATGTAAGATGCGTGATGATGCTGTCTCTTCTCTCTCTCTCTCTCTCTCTCTCTCTCTCTCTCTCTCTCTCTCTCTCTCTCTCTCTCTCTCTCTCTCTCTCTCTCTCTCTCTAGCAAAACATGAATTTACAAACTTAAAGTAACAAAACACTGCATTGAATACTGCCTCGCTCACTCTGCATCAATCTCTTGGTGGAAAGTAACTCATTCTTCTCATAGCTCTTTCTCTTTCTCTCTCTCTCTCTCTCTCTCTCTCTGCTGCTCTGTTATTGTTGTCAATAACAAATTTTTTCCCTCAAGATGTTGTCTATTTGCTAAACAATAGCTATGTTGTCTATTATGTGTTAGTGTGAATGGGTTGTTCATTCTATTATGCTTCATATCAGTGGGCAGCATCTGTGTGTTTTATGTATGATTTTTAAGTAATTAATTTGCATTTTATTGCATGACATAAGTATTTGATACATCAGAAAAGCAGAACTTAATATTTGGTAGAGAAACCTTTGTTTGCAATTACAGAGATCATACGTTTCCTGTAGGTCTTGACCAGGTTTGCACACACTGCAGCAGGGATTTTGTCCCACTCCTCCATACAGACCTTCTCCAGATCCTTCAGGTTTCGGGGCTGTCGCTGGGCACGGACTTTCAGCTCCCTCCAAAGATGTTCTATTGGGTTCAGGTCTGGAGACTGGCTAGGCCACTCCAGGACCTTGAGATGCTTCTTACGGAGCCACTCCTTAGTTGCCCTGGCTGTGTGTTTCGGGTCGTTGTCATGCTGGAAGACCCAGCCACGACCCATCTTCAATGCTCTTACTGAGGGAAGGAGGTTGTTGGCCAAGATCTCGCGATACATGGCCCCATCCATCCTCCCCTCAATACGGTGCAGTCATCCTGTCCCCTTTGCAGAAAAGCATCCCCAAAGAATGATGTTTCCACCTCCATGCTTCACGGTTGGGATGGTGTTCTTGGGGTTGTACTCATCCTTCTTCTTCCTCCAAACACGGCGAGTGGAGTTTAGACCAAAAAGCTCTATTTGTGTCTCATCAGACCACATGACCTTCTCCCATTCCTCCTCTGGATCATCCAGATGGTCATTGGCAAACTTCAGACGGGCCTGGACATGCGCTGGCTTGATCAGGGGGATCTTGCGTGCACTGCAGGATTTTAATCCATGATGGCGTAGTGTGTTACTAATGGTTTTCTTTGAGACTGTGGTCCCAGCTCTCTTCAGGTCATTGACCAGGTCCTGCCGTGTAGTTCTGGGCTGATCCCTCACCTTCCTCATGATCATTGATGCCCCACGAGGTGAGATCTTGCATGGAGCCCCAGACCGAGGGTGATTGACCGTCATCTTGAACTTCTTCCATTTTCTAATAATTGCGCCAACAGTTGTTGCCTTCTCACCAAGCTGCTTGCCTAATGTCCTGTAGCCCATCCCAGCCTTGTGCTGGTCTACAATTGTATCCCTGATGTCCTTACACAGCTCTCTGGTCTTGGCCATTGTGGAGAGGTTGGAGTCTGTTTGATTGAGTGTGTGGACAGGTGTCTTTTATACAGGTAACAAGTTCAAACAGGTGCAGTTAATACAGGTAATGAGTGGAGAACAGGAGGGCTTCTTAAAGAAAAACGAACAGGTCTGTGAGAGCCGGAATTCTTACTGGTTGGTAGGTGATCAAATACTTATGTCATGCAATAAAATGCAAATTAATTACTTAAAAATCATACAATGTGATTTTCTGGATTTTCTGGATTTTTACATTCCATCTCTCACTGTTGAAATGTACCTATGATACAAATTACAGACCTCTACATGCTTTGTAAGTAGGAAAACCTGCAAAATCAGCAGTGTATAAATACTTGTTCTCCCCACTGTATCTAGGTTGCTGTAAGGTTGTTAGCGCATGTGTCTGAAAGTGACAGAGAGACAGAGTGTGATAGAGTGCATGTTCTATCTGTTTGTAACTATGTCTCCATCACTTGAAAGAGGTCTCGGCCTCAGTGAAATGTACTCCCAGGGCCTCTCCTCTACTCTCCATTTATTCTGCCCTCTAAATGGAAGCGAGGCGGCGAGGGAGACTTGTTTACCAGGTTAGAGAGAGGCCTGGTACTGTCAGACTACATTGGGGCCAGACAGGGGGGCTCTGAGAGGGTGGACAGGGTGCTCTGTGGGGCTCTGAGTGCCTGGCGGAACCACTTACACCCTTAAATGGGATTTTTGTCTTGGTTTCTTGTCTTTGCATTCTCCCTCTTAAAATAAAAAAGGGGGCAAATAGAGAGGTGCTTTTGGAAAGAGGAAATAGCTTTCTGGCTCTCTGGCTTTCTGGCTCTCTGGCTCTCTCTCTGGCTCGGCAGCCCCGAGTGGGAGACTGGGAGCACTGCTCATATTCCGGGTAAAGGATTGGCTCCAGATATACAGTACCAGTCAAACGTTTGGACACACCTATTCATTCAAGGTTTTGTCTTTATTTTTACTATTTTCTACATTGTAGTAACACATATTGAATCATGTAGTAACCAACAAATAGTTAAACAAATTAAAATATATTTGATATTTGAGATTCTTCAAATAGCCACCCTTTGCCTTGATGACAGCTTTGCACACTCTTGACATTCTCTCAACCAGCTTCACCTGGAAGGTTTTTCCAACAGTCTTGAAGGACTTTTCCTTCACTCTGCGGTCCGACTCATCCCAAACCCTCTCAATTGGGTTGAGGTCAGAGGATTGTGGAGACCAGGTCATCTGATGCAGCACTCCATCACTCTCCTTCTTGGTAAAATAGACCTTACACAGCCTGGAGGTGTGTTGGGTCATTGTCCTGTTGAAAAACAAATGACAGTCCCATTAAGCCCAAACCAGATGGGATGGCATATCACTGCAGAATGCTGTGGTAGCCATGCTGGTTATCTGTGCCTTGAATTCTAAATCAATCACAGACAGTGTCACCAGCAAAGCACCCCCACACCATAACACCTCCGTTCACCCACACTGTATCTCACAAAGAGATGGCGGTTTGAACCAAAAATCTCAAATTTGGACTCCAGAACAAAGGACACATTTCCACCGGTCTAATGTCCATTGCTCGTGTTTCTTGGCCCAAGCTAGTCTCTTCTTCTCATTGGTGTCCTTTAGTAGTGGTTTCTTTGCAGCAATTCGACCATGAAGGCCTGATTCACACTGTCTCCTCTCAACAGTTGATGTTGAGATGTGTGTGTTACTTGAACTGTGAAGCATTTATTTGGGCTGCCATTTCTGAGGCTGGTAACTCTAATGAACTAATCCTCTGCAGCAGAGGTAACTCTGGGTCTTCCATTCCTGTGGTGGTCCTCATGAGGGCATGTTTCATCATAGCGCTTGATGGTTCTCTCTCTTTCGATCTCTCGCTCGCTCTCTCTCAATTTAATTTAAATTCAAAGGGGCTTTATTGGCATGGGAAACATGTCTACATTGCCAAAGCAAGTGAAATAAACAATAAACAAAAGTGAGAAGTAACAAATTTAACAACATCAATAAAAAACTATTAGAAATTCACAGTAAATACTATACTCAAAAAAGTTTCAAAAGATGAAGACATTTCAACTGTTATATTATCAGCTATGTACAGTGTTTTAGCAATGTGCAAATAGTTGTAGTACGAATAGTGTGGGAAGATAAATAAACAGATAAATATTGTTGGTATTTACAATGTTGTTTGTGCTCCTCTGGTTGCGCTTTTCTCATGGCAACGGGCCACAAATCTTACTGCTGTGATTGCACATTGTGGTATTTCGCCTAACATAAATGGGAGTTTATCAATGTTTGATTTGTTTTCAAATTCTTTGTGGGTCTGTGTGATCTGTGGGTAATATATGTCTCTAATGTGGTCATACTAGCAGGAGGTTAGAAAGTGCAGCTCAGTTTCCACCTCATTTTGTGGACAGTGGGCACATATCCTGTCTTCTCTTGAGAGCCAGGTCTGCCTATGGTGACCTCTCTCAATAGCAGTGCTATGCTCACTGAGTCACATAGTCAAGGATTTTCATAATTTTGGGTCAGACACTGTGTACTCTCTGTTTAAAGCCAGATAGCATTCCAGTTTGCTCAATTTTTTGGTTGATTCTTTCCAGTGTGTCAAATAGTTATCTTTTTGGTTTCTCATAATTTGGTTGGGTCTAATTTTGTTGCTGGTCTCTGTGGGGTATGTTTGTGTTTGAGAACAGAGCCCCAGAACCAGCTGGCTGAGGGGACTCTTCTCCATGTTAATCTCTCTGTAGGTGAGGGCTTTGTGGTGGAATGTGTGGGCATCGCTTCCTTTTAGGTGGATGTAGAATTTAACAGCTCTTTTCTGGATTTTGATAACTAGTATGTATAGTCCTAATTCTGCTCTGTATGCATTGTTTGGGGTTTTAAGTTGTACACAACGTATGTTTTTACAGAATTCTGCATGCCGAGTCTCAAATGGTTGTTTGTCCTATTTTGTGAATTCTTGGTTGGTGAGTGGATCCCAGACCTTACCACTTTTTGCCAGATCCTAATTGGGATGTCGAGTTTTATGTTCCTCTTGATGGCATAGAAGGCCCTTCTTGCCTTGTCTCTCAGATCGTTCTCAGCCTTGTGGAAGTTACCTGTGGTGTTGATGTTTAGGCAGAGGTAGGTATAATTATCTGTGTGCTCTATGGTAACAGTGTTTAGATAGATTTGCATTTGTTGTCCTGGCAACTGGACCTTTTTTGGAACAGTCTGACAGAATCTGTGCAGAAGATCTAGGTGCTGCTGTATGCCCTCTTTGGTTGGGGACATAAGCAGCAGATCAACAGCAAACAGTAGACATTTGATTTCCAAGTCCAGTAGGGTGAGGCCGGGTGCCCTCGCCAATTCATTAATATAAATGTTGAAGAGGGTGGGGCTCAAGCTGCATCTCCTTCTCAGCCCACGGCCCTGAGTAAAGAAATCTGTGTATTTATTGCCAATTTTAACTGCACACTGCACACGTTTGTGTACATTGATTTCATAATATCATCTGTTTTTCCTCCTACACCGCTTTCCATCAATTTGTATAGCAGACCCTCATGCCAAATTGAGTCAAAAGTGTTTTTGAAATCAATAAAGCATGAGAAGACTTTGCTTTTGTTTTGTTTGTTTTTCAATGTGCAAGGTATATACAGTGGGGGAAAAAAGTATTTAGTCAGCCACCAATTGTGCAAGTTCTCCCACTTAAAAAGATGAGAGAGGCCTGTAATTTTCATCATAGGTGCACGTCAACTATGACAGACAAATTGAGGAAAAAAAATCCAGAAAAGCACATTGTTGGATTTTTTATGAATTTATTTGCAAATTATGGTGGAAAATAAGTATTTGGTCACCTACAAACAAGCAAGATTTCTGGCTCTCACAGACCTGTAACTTCTTCTTTAAGAGGCTCCTCTGTCCTCCACTTGTTACCTGTATTAATGGCACCTGTTTGAACTTGTTATCAGTATAAAAGACACCTGTCCACAACCTCAAACAGTCACACTCCAAACTCCACTATGGCCAAGACCAAAGAGCTGTCAAAGGACACCAGAAACAAAATTGTAGACCTGCACCAGGCTGGGAAGACTGAATCTGCAATAGGTAAGCAGCTTGGTTTGAAGAAATCAACTGTGGGAGCAATTATTAGGAAATGGAAGACATGCAAGACCACTGATAATCTCCCTCGATCTGGGGCTCCACGCAAGATCTCACCCCGTGGGGTCAAAATGATCACAAGAACGGTGAGCAAAATCCCAGAACCACACGGGGGGGACCTAGTGAATGACCTGCAGAGAGCTGGGACCAAAGTAACAAAGCCTACCATCAGTAACACACTACGCCGCCAGGGACTCAAATCCTGCAGTGCCAGACGTGTCCCCCTGCTTAAGCCAGTACATGTCCAGGCACGTCTGAAGTTTGCTAGAGTGCATTTGGATGATCCAGAAGAGGATTGGGAGAATGTCATATGGTCAGATGAAACCAAAATATAACTTTTTGGTAAAAACTCAACTCGTCGTGTTTGGAGGACAAAGAATGCTGAGTTGCATCCAAAGAACACCATACCTACTGTGAAGCATGGGGGTGGAAACATCATGCTTTGGGGCTGTTTTTCTGCAAAGGGACCAGGACGACTGATCCGTGTAAAGGAAATAATTAATGGGGCCATGTATCGTGAGATTTTGAGTGAAAACCTCCTTCCATCAGCAAGGGCATTGAAGATGAAACGTGGCTGGGTCTTTCAGCATGACAATGATCCCAAACACACCGCCCGGGCAACGAAGGAGTGGCTTCGTAAGAAGCATTTCAAGGTCCTGGAGTGGCCTAGCCAGTCTCCAGATCTCAACCCCATAGAACATCTTTGGAGGGAGTTGAAAGTCCGTGTTGCCCAGCGACAGCCCCAAAACATCACTGCTCTAGAGGAGATCTGCATGGAGGAATGGGCCAAAATACCAGCAACAGTGTGTGAAAACCTTGTGAAGACTTACAGAAAACGTTTGACATGTGTCATTGCCAACAAAGGGTATATAACAAAGTATTGAGAAACTTTTGTTATTGACCAAATACTTATTTTCCACCATAATTTGCAAATAAATTCATAAAAAATCCTACAATATGATTTTCTGGATTTGTTTTTCTCATTTTGTCTGTCATAGTTGATGTGTGCCTATGATGAAAATTACAGGCCTCTCTCATCTTTTTACGTGGGAGAACTTGCACAATTGGTGGCTGACTAAATACTTTTTTCCCCCACTGTACGTGGTCTGTCATACAGTATTTTGGTAAGAAGCCAATTTGACATTTTCTCAGGACATTGTTTCACTGAGGAAATGTTGGAGTCTGCTGTTAATACTGTTGAGGATTTGTCAGAGATTGCTGTTGATGCAGATTCCCTGGTAACTATTGGGGTCAAATTCGTCTCCACTTTTGTGGATTAGGGTGACCAGACTTTGGTTCCAAATATTAGGGAAGATGCCAGAGCTGAGGATAATGTTGAAGAGTTTAAGAATAGCCAATTAGAATTTGTGGTCTGTGTATGTAATTGTAGCATTTTGTTTAGGATACCATCAACACCACAGGCCTTTTTGGGTTGGAAGGTTTGTATTTTGTCCTGTAGCTCATCCAATGTAATTGGAGAATCCAATGGGTTCTGGTGGTCTTTAATAACTGATTCTAAGTTTAATAAATTATCATGTATATGTTTTTGTTCATGGTTCTTAGTTATATGGCCGAAAAGGTTGGAGAAGTGGTTTATCCATACATCTCCATTTTGGATAGATAACTCTTTGTGTTGTTGTTTATTTGGTGTGTTCCAATTTTCCCAGAAGTGATTTGATTCTATGGATTCTTCAATCACATTGAGCTGTTTTCTGACAGGCTGCTCCTTTTTTTCTTAGTGTATTTCTGTACTGTTTTAGTGTTTCCACATAGTGAAGGCGTAAGCTACATTTCTCTGGGTCTCTGTGTTTTTTGTTGGATAGGTTTCTCAATGATAGGGTTCTAATTTTTTTATTCTAAAGATTTTGCATTCTTCATTACACCATTTCTCATTGTTGTTAGTTTTCTCTGGTTTTCTGCATGAATTCAAATGTCATATGTGTCACGGTTAACTAAGCCAGAACCCAGAAGCAGACCAGGACAAGGTACGTTGAGACAAAGGTGAGTGTTTATTAATAGATTCCGAGTGAGGCTGAATAATC